>NC_088415.1:87570014-87857514 GCF_034236695.1 Oncorhynchus nerka
CCCCACCTCAACGGGGGCCCTGCCTACCCCCAGAACTCAGGTAAGACCATGGAAAGGAGTTTTATGGTTGAAGGAATGTTGAGTCTGACCAAAGAACAACGTCAATAGGCCGCCCGGTTACTGTGTGTCCTGGATAGAGGTAGCTCGCTTTCACTTCAGCTAAAAGAGGAGGACATTCAGGGCAGTGGAAGACAGAAATACACACGCCCACATTAGCTGACAGACTCGAGGAGATTTAAGACGAACGTCACAGACATCAAACCAAGGCTGTCAGTATCTCTGTCAGCACACACACAACATTGACCCATAAGAGGTGGACAAGTTTGGGTGACTGGTCTATGTGTCTGAAGGCAGCTCGATGTTTCAGGGCTCCACATTAACGCTTGTCTGCTTACCCGGGGAAAGTCAAATACATTGTTGGACAAGCAGATTATAGATTTAAGTTGTCCAAATTGGAAAAATCAAAATTCACAATGTCAAACAATTAGGCTACTCCGATCAGAATGGGATCAAAGTGTCCTCCAGATGTGATGTTTTGCTCCCAGTCTCTACAGAGCACATCAGAGTATAATTATTGTCAGCTTGCGTTGATAGGCACGGGGGGGGGTCTTTTAATCATGGAGTCGCGAGATGCGTTTTTTGAGATCAAAGCGAGCCTTGCTATGTTCACACATTTGTTGATAATAATTGCTGGTGAGTTATTTGGCCAGTTATAGCAAATTGTTGGTCTGCAGTGAAAATCCTGGAAAAGTCATTGTGTGAGAGGACAACGGACTGACTATAGTAGATGACCAGCCAAACTACACAATATGTTTTGAATTGGCTGTCTGGCTAGTTAACTATTTTTTAAATTGGCTATCTGGCTAGTCAACTATTTTTTTAATTGGCTATCTGGCTAGTTAACTATTTAGCTATAAGCATGATTTTCCACTGGCACTTGTCTATAAGTGGCGCAGTGGTCTAAGGCACTGCACCTCAGTGCTAGATAGTATTACAACTGGCTGATTGGGAGTCCCATAGGGCGGCGCACAATTGGCCCAGCGTTGTCCGGGTAGGCCATCATTTAAAATAAGAATTTGTTCTTAACTGACTTGCCTAGTTAAATAAAATGACCACAAATGGCCAACACGTAGGTGATACAGGCAGTCAGGTGATACAGGTAGTCAGGTGATACAGGTAGTCAGGTGATACAGGTAGTCAGTTGATACAGGTAGTCAGTTGATACAGGTAGTCAGGTGATACAGGTAGTCAGGTGATACAGGTAGTCAGTTGATACAGGTAGTCAGGTGATACAGGTAGTCAGTTGATACAGGTAGTCAGGTGATACAGGTAGTCAGGTGATACAGGTAGTCAGTTGATACAGGTAGTCAGGTGATACAGGTAGTCAGTTGATACAGGTAGTCAGTTGATACAGGTAGTCAGTTGATACAGGTAGTCAGTTGATACAGGTAGTCAGGTGATACAGGTAGTCAGTTGATACAGGTAGTCAGTTGATACAGGTAGTCAGTTGATACAGGTAGTCAGGTGATACAGGTAGTCAGTTGATATAGGTAGTCAGTTGATACAGGTAGTCAGTTGATACAGGTAGTCAGTTGATACAGGTAGTCAGTTGATATAGGTGCACATGAAACCAATGCTGCATACTCCGGTCTCTTAAAGGAATAAGTCAAAGGGTATGAACACTGTCTGAAGGCCTCTGTAACTATGCTGTCAAGATCTCCCCAGAATGCTGAGCTGCAGGGTTAGATCAAAAGCCTGCACACCCAGTAGCTCTCCAGATGAAGGGTAAAAATCTGTCATGCCTTTTGGTGGGAACAATCTGTTATAACACCAGGGTTAGAGTGAAGGGAGTAATTGTGTCCCTTGACTAACCAGTGCCCCCGCACATTGTACCGGTACCCCATGTGTATAGCCCCGCTATTGTTATTTTACTGCTGCTCTTTAAAAAAAAATCAGTTTTATTTGTTTTTCAATTATTATTATTATTTTTATATTTTCTTTTATTTATTTACATTTAAAAATATATTTTTTATTTATTTATTTAAATTATAATTGTTTTTAATTATTTCTTTTTTTTCCTACAATTTCTAGGATAAAATAAATAAATAATGTAACCAACAACTGCATTGTTGGTTAAGGGCTTGTAAGTAAGCATTTCACTGTACGTGCTACCCACACCTGTTGTATTCGGTGTCGGTAGCCTAGTGGTTAGAGCGTTGAACTATTATCCGAAAGGTTGCAAGATTGAATCCCCGAGCTGACAAAGGAAAAATCTGTTGTTCTTCCCCTGAACAAGGCAGTTAACCCACTGTTCCTAGACCATTATTGATGGAAATTTAGAATTTGTTCTTAACTGACTTGTTTAGTTAAATAAAGGTAAAAACGTGACTGATTTGATGTCAGCCACCTATCAGAAGACAGTTGAGTGTTCTATACAGCAGTATTACACAGTATGTTATTTGTGGTTTCTCCCAGCATGAAAAACTGGACAAAACTAGTTCAAATGACAGTTTCTGATTGTAATGATGTAATTTTAACAGTTTTTGGTTATAATGACATCATTTCAACAGTTTCTGATTGTAATGATGTCATTTCAACAGTTTTTGGTTATAATGACATAATTTCAACAGTTTCTGATTGTAATGATGTCATTTCAACAGTTTCTGGTTATAATGATGTCATTTCAACAGTTTCTGATTGTAATGATGTCATTTCAACAGTTTCTGATTGTAATGATGTCATTTCAACAGTTTCTGGTTATAATGATGTCATTTCAACAGTTTCTGATTGTAATGATGTCATTTCAACAGTTTCTGGTTATAATGATGTCATTTCAACAGTTTCTGGTTATAATGATGTCATTTCAACAGTTTTCCATACTGGGCCTAGTGGCCTGCAAACTGTTTCAAATCATTCCTGTAATATTGGGAACTATGCATGAAATGGTACCTAACTCAACACGGTGTCTGATAGAGTACTGTGAGATATCATGTTACCGTGCTGCATGTTGTTTGTCTACATACCTAGTGGCAAAAACTGGCTGAAAAGACGTCATAATGACATAATTTCAACCAGTTTGTGGTTGTGATAACCTCATCGCTGGGCATGTTTTACTGTCTATGGAGAACAAGCATCCCACAAGGCATTTATATTCTGCTTCTATCTTTCTTATTGTCTTGTTTCAGTGCCACTCGTTTTATTGTTGTATCTGTAACTTGCCACTATCCTAGATAAAAGATACATTTGGAAGAAACTCTGATAATAAAGTCGTAGTAGCTAAT
This sequence comes from Oncorhynchus nerka, assembly GCF_034236695.1. Taxonomy (NCBI): domain Eukaryota; kingdom Metazoa; phylum Chordata; class Actinopteri; order Salmoniformes; family Salmonidae; genus Oncorhynchus; species Oncorhynchus nerka. The sequence goes on from NC_088415.1 coordinate 87,573,296, forward strand.
TGAAAAAAGCTGAAGCAAAAACACTATTTACTCACACACTAAGTGTCTTACTGCTTTGTTTTGATCTCTGACAAGCATATTTATCTTGTGTTCCTCACACCTTCCCCTCCACCCTATTTCTGTCTCTCTGTCTCTGGTCTGTCTTTCTGTCTGTCTCTCTCTCTCTCTCTCTTCTGTATTTCTGTCTGTCTGTCTGTCTCTCTCTCTCTCTCTCTCTCTGGTCTGTCTGTCTCTCTCTCTCTCTCTCTCTGGTCTGTCTTTCTGTCTGTCTGTCTCTCACTCTCTGGTCTGTCTTTCTGTCTCTCTCTCTCTCTCTCTCTGGCCTGTCTGTCTGTCTCTCACTCTCTGGTCTGTCTGTCTCTCACTCTCTGGTCTCTGTGTGTCTCTCTCTCTCTGGTCTGTCTTTCTGTCTGTCTGTCTGTCTCTCACTCTCTGGTCTCTGTCTGTCTGTCTCTCACTCTCTTGTCTGTCTCTCTCTCTCTGGTCTGTCTTTCTGTCGGTCTGTCTCTCTCTCTGGTCTGTCTCTCTCTCTCTGGTCTGTCTCTCTCTCTCTGGTCTGTCTGTCTGTCTCTGGTCTTTCTGTCTGTCTCTCTCTCTGGTCTGTCTCTCTCTCTCTCTGGTCTTTCTGTCTGTCTCTCTCTCTGGTCTGTCTGTCCCTCTTTCTGCCTGACCTTGTTGCTGCTTCCAGTGTCTGTAGCTCCTCCTCCTCCTCCTATGGTCCAGCTGACACCTCAGATCCCCCTGACTGGCTTTGTGGCCAGAGTTCAGGAGACCAGTAAGTCTCTCGCACACACACACATGGGTAACATCAAAACGACTTCCTCAGTCCTACATATCAAACCAGGACCTATTAATCCCCTTTTATGTTGTCTGTCATGCCTTTTTCACACACCCCTACTGCCTTTAGACACACCCCTTCTATGTCTTGTCTGTCATGCCTTTTTCACACACTCCCTACTGCCTTTAAACACACCCCTTTCATGTCTTGTCTGTCATGCCTTTTTCACACGCTCCCTACTGCCTTTTGACACACCCCTTCCATGTCTTGTTTGTCATGCCTTTTTCACACACTCCCTACTGCCTTTAAACACAACCCTTCCATGTCTTGTCTGTCATGCCTTTTTCACACACTCCCTACTGCCTTTAAACACAACCCTTCCATGTCTTGTCTGTCATGCCTTTTTCACATGCTCCCTACTGCCTTTAGACACACCCCTTCAATGTCTTGTCTGTCATGCCCTTTTCACACGCTCCCTACTGCCTTTAAACACACCCCTTCCATGTCTTGTCTGTTGCCATGGTCACTGAGAGACAGTGGAGAGGGTTCTATGGTTCCATCGCTGTTCACTGAACACACCTGACTTAAGATTTGGAAAACTGCATAGTCTCAGCCAAGTCAAGCACAGTGACCCTCCCAATGCCTCCGTGTCCTTATTCAGGTGACCTTAGTGGTTTTTCCAGCTTTCAGATCCCAGTTTCATCCTTCCGGTCATTATTTAGCGTTTAGACCTTCAGGAGCTATAGGTCTCTGAACTACTGGGTCTCTTCCGGGGCAGCAGGTAGCTTAGTGGTTAGAGCCGGAAGGTTGTTCGATCGAATCCATGAGCTGACAAGGTCAAAATCTGTTGTTCTGCCCCTGAACAAAGCAGTTAATCCACTGTTCCTAGACTGTCATTGTAATTAAGAATTTGTTGTTAACTGACTTGCCTAGTTAAATAAAATACAGTTAAGAAGAATGCTCTGTCATGCCATCTGCTGGCCAGTACAGGTAATAACACGTCTGGAAGATCAGGATAATGCATAAAATAGAATATATGAATTCATGATTTGTTTGTATAATGTTCAGGAGCAACATACTGGTAGGGGCATTTGTTCAGTTTAGAGTGGCAGAGCTGAGCTCATATGACATTTTGATAACACTATATGAGCAGCCTGTGGGCGATACATCATGTAGATGGTAACCTGTCATAAGACTGACATATCAATTCCATGACAACTGGTTATTGAAATTATACTTGTTGCATGCATGGTATTCATGTATTATACTGTAGGTACAGGCAGTATATCCTAAACCTGGAAAACCCTGCTTTAATATACTGTATATATATATTAATCTATATAACCTAAACATGGAAAACCATGCTGTAGATTTGAATTGGCATACATACAGTACCTGTCCAAAGTTTGGACACACCTACTCATTCAAGGGTTTTTCATTATTTTTACTATTTTTCTACATTGTAGAATAATAACACATTATTGAATCATGTAAGTAACCAAAAAAGTTTTATACAAATCAAAATATATTTTATATTTGTGATTCTTCAAAGTAGCCACCCTTTTTCCTTGACAGCTTTGCACACGCTTGGTATTCTCTCAACCAGCAATTAACAGGTGTGCCTTGTTAAAAGTTCATTTGTGGAATTTCTTTCCTTCGTAATGCATTTGAGCCAATCAGTTATGCTGTGACATGGTAGGGGTGGTAAACAGAAGATAGCCCTATCTGGTAAAAGACCAAGTCCATATTATGGCAAGAACAGCTCAAATAAGCAAAGAGAATCAACAGTCCGTCATTACTTTAAGACATGAAGGTCGGGGCGGCAGGGTAGCCTAGTGGTTAGAGCGTTGGACTAGTAGTCGGAAGGTTGCAAGTTCAAACCCCCGAGCTGACAAGGTACAAATCTGTCGTTCTGCCCCTGAACAGGCAGTTAACCCACTAGGCCGTCATTGAACCAGAATTTGTTCTTAACTGACTTGCCTAGTTAAATAAAGGTAATAAAAAGGTCAGTCAATACTGAAAGTTTCTTCATATGCAGTTGCAAAAACCATCATGTGCTATGATGAAACTGGCTCTCATGAGGACTGCCACAGGAAAGGAAGACCCAGAGTTACCTCTGCTGCAGAGGATAAGTTCATCAGAGTTGCCATCCTCAGATTGCAGCCCAGATAAATGCTTCACATAGTTTAAGTAACAGACACATCTCAACATCAACTGTTCAGAGGAGACTGTGCGAATCAGGCCTTCATGGTCGATAGAATTACCACACCAGTCGATTAAATTCCACTTCCATAATGTCCATCATTTCTTCCCCGTCCAGTTACAGACGACCCGGTCCCCCCTCCACCACCCCCTCCCGAGGACGTGGTCATGTTTGACGAGCCCTCGCCCCCTCCCCCGCCCCCGCCCGTGGACTACCAGGGGATGAGGAGGCGGCCGTAGTGCACTACAATGACCCCTACTCTGACCGAGACCCCCACTGGGCCCCCAAGGCCTACGCTGAGAAGGGTGAGTTTGACTGGTACAACCGAAGATACAGAGACCAGGCACTGATCGCCGTTTCAGCATGATTTAGGGGCTGTTTACAAAGTAAATGTCTGTGGACACAGACGGTCAAACGTATCCAAATCTGGATGGCCAATTTAGTGCAGTACACACTATACACCCATAAATTGTATATCTTGGGTTTAGGCCGACTATAATATTAGTACTGAGTCTGTACTGTAATGTTTCTAAGTTATCCTAGTACAACCCTATTCCCAGCAGTTGTCCTCTCTCACTCTGTTCTGTCTGTGGTCAGATTGCTAATGTATAAGAGAATACAGTGAATAAATGAACCAAATGTATTTTACAGTGGTGGCCATTTATGACTACTCCAAGGACAAGGAGGACGAGCTGTCCTTCATGGAGGGCTCCATCATCTACATCATCAAGAAGAACGATGATGGCTGGTACGAGGGCGTCTGCAACGGCGTCACCGGCCTCTTCCCCGGCAACTACGTAGAGTCCATCATGCACTACACAGACTAAGGGCGGCCATTTTGAATGAGAAAAAAACGCCAAGATGTTACCAAAAAAACCAACCATTTTGAATCAAGTGCTGTGTTTAGTATTTGAAACGACAAGGTAGGTTTTAGTAAGATGTTGGCTTTTTTTGGGGGGGGGGGGGGGGGTCAACTCTTATCCACACAGCAACATATACATTTGACTTTCACAGACACACATAGAAAAAAAGAATAAATCAAACATAAAGAAGTGCATTAGGACATGACCGAATGTTTGTCTTTGTCCAAATCGCAGATGTTAAGAAGCGAAATAGTCTATTTACTATGCTACATGTTGAAAAGGAGGGGTGGGGAGCTGGGCCAAGGGACCAGGAATAGGGGACATCAAAGGGAATACTGAGTGTAGAAGTCAAAAAGAACTGAACGTGATTTTTCTTATTTCTGGTGATGTTTTGTTTTTGTTATATAACTTGTATATACTGTAATGTGTGAAGCTGACAGTTGGTTTGCCAGTAGTGTGTTTTACTTGTGAGGTTTTTTTTTCTTCATCGGCATCTTTTGATTGGTCAACAGCAAGCCAAGTTGTGCCAGATACAGATGGTTTAACTCAATCATATTTTGTCGTTGTGTTTCGGGTATTATTTTATTTTCTACCCTAGGCTCGGCCAAATGTCACTTGATAAGAATGTTTTAGTTTTTTTTATGTGGAAAATAAAGTGTATCTTGCTTATTTTTTATGCTGTCAGGCTACTGTAGAAAATGGTTCCTGAAATGTGCTTTGCTTCAAATGGCAAACGTCAAGAAACGGATAATAGTACTTTTGTTCCATCATGGTTCCATTGTGTTAGAATGTCTGCTTAGTTCTCAATGGCTTTTTATACGACTTCAATTTATACGGTTTTGATTTGCGACAACCGGGTTGCGTTCAGGCTATCCGACCGTTGCGTTATCTTTTTTTCAAGTTATATCATCCTGAGTTTTGTCAGTGGGGTCTGGATAGGTGCTTCTCTTTGGTGCTTGGTAACAAGTATCACCTTCCATTAGCAACACAACCTCAAAACTAGGACGCCGGGCTATCAAAGAACGGTATAGGCTGCTAGCCTACCTATTGAGCAGTACAGGGTGATTTGTAACGATGCTAAATGTTCACTCTTGAACGTACCCTTGCTCTATCCTTTCTATCACAGTGGATGTAGACAATTTAGCAGTGCATTGTTATCTCAAAATGTACTAAAACGATTGTCTTAAAAAATAAGAAGACACATTTGTGCCACATGTTTATGATGAAGTCGTATTCCACACACATTTCAGTGCATCGTAATACACAACTTTCTTGCAAACATGACATGATGCTATCTATGACTGAATACAGTTTATGATGAAATACTTCCATGCCAAGATGTAGGCTGCTTGTGGTCGGATGTCCATACCTCTTACGTACTGACGTTTGAGGTTTATTTGTCATGAGCCATCAGTAATGTTAAGAACAGGTTACGGTGATGACCATAGGTTACGGTTATGACACTATGAGGTAGACATGTCGCACAGACAAAGGGATGTTAAAGCTTGCCACGTGCAGACCGTGTAATGCCAACATAATCAACATGAACAGTATTCAACCTGCATGACTACATGAATACATCAACAACAACAAAAACATTTGTTTTATTGTGAATAATAATTTGCCTCTACATCCAGTTATTGATTGTACTTTTAACTCTTCCATCAGAGGTCAATTTTGTGAGAAACAACTTTTTTCTACCTAAGCATTTCCAGCACTGCAATTGATTGTTTTGAAAGACTCTGTCTGAGACTGCCGGTCATGATTTGGTAGCAGTTTGGATTGTGATTTATTTATATTTTCCTATAAAAATATTATTAGACAACCACTATGTTTACCACTAAAACGTGAAACATTTCGGGGCTCCACGGCACAATGCGCCTTGATTTGATGTCTGTTTTATTAGATGAAATGTGGAAAAAAGTGTATCTGTAACTTGACTGTTCATGGGAACAGAATGTGATATTTCTCGTCTCGTCTCTTGGGGCTCTATCCAATCTGGAAAGCTGAAGCCGTTACAAATTAAAGGGAATCTCTGATTGAGCCGATAATATGCAGTGTTTATCGTGAATGGCGTCTCCGATTGAGCCGATATATATGCAGTGTTTATCGTGAATGGCGTCTCCGATTGAGCCGATATATATGCAGTGTTTATCGTGAATGGCGTCTCCGATTGAGCCGATATATATGCAGTGTTTATCGTGAATGGCGTCTCCGATTGAGCCGATATATATGCAGTGTTTATCGTGAATGGCGTCATCGTTAAAGTGGGAACATTGCCTTCTTGCTGTAAAGCTGAACTTCTGCGATGCGGATCGAATAGAGCCCCTGGTTTGTATATATAATGTGTTCATTTGCATTTATGTACAGTCTTTTTTGTAATAAAACAGCTCACCGAAACAACACATGAAGCTGATCTTTGGTGGGGGATTTCTCTTTGGGACAGTTAAAGAAGAGAGAAGAGTGGTAGAGTTGTCCTCTGTATCTCAGTTGATAGAGTATGGAGCTTGCAATACCAAGATAGTGGGTTTGATTCCCGGGACCACTCGTACATTAAAATGTACGCGTGCGTGACTGTAAGTCGCTTTGGATAAAAGTGTCAGCTAAATGGAATCTATTATTAAGAAATCCAATTAGTTTCTATGGCATTTTGCCAAACAATTTAACACCCAATAATACGACTCATTAATATACACACACACACACATATGACTTAGCCACTTCATTGCAACACACTATCCATAGCAACTCTACATCACAGTTTTTCATTGAAGTAAGGTCAATGACCAACAGTAAAGTGAATTGTCAACTAACAGATAGTAACAGGAGTTTGCATGGTAGACATGAAGCACAATGCCAAAGAGATGTTCATCAGCATGTAATAAATACTATAGGAGTTGATCTGGCTTAGCCAATTATGTCTGTGTTGATAAAGCGTCATACCAACATGCTGTACATCATCATCAGGTTGCAATTACAACATAGCTTTACTGTGGTTAACTTAGGCTTTAATAATTCTGACTTATTACATAAATAATACAATTCAATACATAAATAACCCAAGAACATGCATCGTGGGGTTGGGTTAAATGCGGAAGACACATTTCAGTTGAATGCATTCAGTTGTGCAACTGACTAGGTATCCCCCCCTTTCCCATCAGTCACTGGTTTGGAAATGTCTCCACTGCATTGCGTTGTCCAATCATATCTTGTCAGATCAGTTACTTAAAGAAGGAGGGAAGAAAGGAAGAATGCATTTTGAAGTATTGGAGCAGAGCCTGTCACCTCCCGAGGTGCTATTTTTTAAAAGCATCGCTCTGGTCCATGAACACTGGGCTTGTCTGTCTGTAGGTAGGTAGGTTGAGAACGTCCTCTACAGAAGTCATGGGTGAGTGGGCGGAGCTCCATCCCTAGACCCCAGAGCCCCACCCAGGAGGGGGCGGGGGAATAAAGTCTGGGGGCGGTTCAGAGAGGTCGTCCTGATCAGGATGTCCATTGGCCCTCACTGTTGCCGAGGAAAGGAAAATAATATATTATTTAGAGAGTGTGTGTGTGTGTGTGTGTGCGTGCGTGCGTGCGTGCGTGCGTGCGTGTCACCTATGTGCCCAGTAGAATGTGTGGGAGGGCTGGAGACAGGGAGACTGGTCACATGCAGAGTGGAGGTGGTGGTTAAGGCTCTCCTCACTGCCTTCTGATAGTTGTGATACAGGGTGGCCCCATACTAAACAAAGATAGATACGGGTAGGTACACATAAAGTAAAGGGTATGAGTAGAGTAAAGGATATGAGTAGAGTAAAGGGTATGAGTAGAGTAAAGGGTATGAGTAGAGTATTACCTTGGCTACTCTGATGGAGTTGACCCAGAGGGAGAGAGTGTGCTCATCGTCACAACACAGGAACCTGATGTACGGGGACTCCTTCTGGATCTGAGGATGCTACAGGGCAAGACCAGAACATATTGTATTGATGGTAATCAATGCACCTACAGCTAAATCTCCCATGCATGCAATATCTGTCAGGAGAGACTGCATTGATGCTTGATGCAATACGTCTTTGTTCAAGGAGTCCAGTATTTATTTTTTTAGAAGTTCATCAACGAGCCTGCAGGAGGCGACCTATGATGGAGCTCCATGTGTACTTCACTAGCAATGGTAAGAACCTTTCTCGATCATGTTAAGAATGCATGAACATTCCCATACACCCAAAATAAATGGGGAGTAAAAAAATAAAAGGCCCCTAATTTGAACCATAACTTTGTTGCCTGTTTTAAATCAAATCCCTTATTTGAAGATACACTTTTTTTTCACACCAACTTAAAACCTTTAGAAAATAGTGTCCAAAACAGAAATGGATTCAGCTCGTACGTTGCCGTTATAACCCGTACCGTGGAAATATAAGCTCAAGTTCCAGGTAACAGTTAGGAACTCAACTTCCGGTGATGTACCTTTAAAAACAAATCATTGTCAGACATGGTTCTGACCTATTATAACTGACCTATGACCTATTATAACTGACCTATTGCAACCTATTATAACTGACCTATTATAACTGACTTATTGTAACTGACCTATTATAACTAACCTATTGTGAACTATTATAACTGACCTATTATAACTGACTTATTGTAACTGACCTATTATAACTGACCTATTGTGACCTATTATAACTGACCTATTGTAACTGACCTATTATAACTAACCTATTGTGAACTATTATAACTGACCTATTATAACTGACTTATTGTAACTGACCTATTGCAACCTATTATAACTGACCTATTGTAACTGACCTATTATAACTGACCTATTGTAACTGATCTATTGTGACCTATTATAACTAACCTATTGTGACCTATTATAACTGACCTATTGTAACTGACCTATTATAACTGACCTATTGTGACCTATTATAACTGACCTATTGTAATTGACATATTGTAACTGACCTATTGTAACTGATCTATTGTGACCTATTATAACTAACCTATTGTGACCTATTATAACTGACCTATTGTAACTGACCTATTATGACTGACGTATTGTAACTGACCTATTATAACTGACCTATTGTAACTGACCTATTATAACTGACTTATTGTAACTGACCTATTATAACTGACCTATTATAACTAACCTATTGTGAACTATTATAACTGACCTATTATAACTGACTTATTGTAACTGACCTATTATAACTGACCTATTGTGACCTATTATAACTGACCTATTGTAACTGACCTATTATAACTAACCTATTGTGAACTATTATAACTGACCTATTATAACTGACTTATTGTAACTGACCTATTGTGACCTATTATAACTAACCTATTGTGACCTATTATAACTGACCTATTGTAACTGACCTATTATAACTGACCTATTGTGACCTATTATAACTGACCTATTGTAATTGACATATTGTAACTGACCTATTGTAACTGATCTATTGTGACCTATTATAACTAACCTATTGTGACCTATTATAACTGACCTATTGTAATTGACATATTGTAACTGACCTATTGTAACTGATCTATTGTGACCTATTATAACTAACCTATTGTGACCTATTATAACTAACCTATTGTGACCTATTATAACTAACCTAGTATAACTGGCCTATTGTAACTGACCTATTGCGACCTATTGTAACTGACCTATTGTGACCTATTATAACTGACCTATTGTAACTGACCTATTATAACTGACCTATTATAACTGACCTATTGTAACTGATCTATTGTGACCTATTATAACTAACCTATTGTGACCTATTATAACTAACCTATTGTGACCTATTATAACTAACCTAGTATAACTGGCCTATTGTAACTGACCTATTGCGACCTATTATAACTGACCTATTGCGACCTATTATAACGGACTTATTGTAACTGACCTATTATAACTGACTTATCGTAACTGACCTATTGCGGACTATTATAACTGAACTATTATAACTAACCTATTATAACTGGCCTATTATAACTGGCCTAATGTAACTGACCTATTGTAACCTATTTTAACTGACCTATTGTAACTAACCTATTATAACTAACCTATTGTGACCTATTATAATTGGCTTATTGTAACTGACCTATTATAACTGACCTATTGCAACCTATTATAACTGACTTATTGTAACTGACCTATTATAACTGGCCTATTATAACTAACCTATTGTGACCTATTATAATTGGCTTATTGTAACTGACCTATTATAACTGACCTATTGCGACCTATTATAACTGACCTATTGTGACCTATTATAACTGACCTATTAATACTGGCCTATTATAACCGGCCTATTGTAACTGGCCTATTGTGATCTATTATAACTAATCTATTGTGACCTATTATAACTAACCTAGTATAACTCGCCTATTGTAACCTATTATAACTGACCTATTGTAACTGACCTATTGTAACTGACCTATTGTAGCTGACCTATTATACCTAACCTATTGTGACCTATTATACAGTGCCTTGCGAAAGTATTCGGCTCCCTTGAACTTTGCAACCTTTTGCCACATTTCAGGCTTCAAACATAAAGATATAAAACTGTATTTTTTTGCGAAGAATCAACAACAAGTGGGACACAATCATGAAGTGGAACAACATTTATTGGATATTTTAAACTTTTTAACAAATCAAGAACTGAAAAATTGGGCGTGCAAAATTATTCAGCCCCTTTACTTTCAGTGCAGCAAACTCTCTCCAGAAGTTCAGTGAGGATCTCTGAATGATCCAATGTTGACCTAAATGACTAATGATGATAAATACAATCCACCTGTGTGTAATCAAGTCTCCGTATAAATGCACCTGCACTGTGATAGTCTCAGAGGTCCGTTAAAAGCGCAGAGAGCATCATGAAGAACAAGGAACACACCAGGCAGGTCCGAGATACTGTTGTGAAGAAGTTTAAAGCCGGATTTGGATACAAAAAGATTTCCCAAGCTTTAAACATCCCAAGGAGCACTGTGCAAGCGATAATATTGAAATGGAAGGAGTATCAGACCACTGCAAATCTACCAAGACCTGGCCGTCCCTCTAAACTTTCAGCTCATACAAGGAGAAGACTGATCAGAGATGCAGCCAAGAGGCCCATGATCACTAAATGACATTTTAATGGCATCGGACCGAGGCTCTGCATCTGTCCTCGTGCTCCTAGACCTTAGTGCTGCTTTTGATACCATCGATCACCACATTCTTTTGGAGAGATTGGAAACCCAAATTGGTCTACACGGACATGTTCTGGCCTGGTTTAGATCTTATCTGTCGGAAAGATATCAGTTTGTCTCTGTGAATGGTTTGTCCTCTGACAAATCAACTGTAAATTTCGGTGTTCCTCAAGGTTCTGTTTTAGGACCACTATTGTTTTCACTATATATTTTACCTCTTGGGGATGTTATTCGAAAACATAATGTAAACTTTCACTGCTATGCGGATGACACACAGCTGTAGATTTCAATGAAACATGGTGAAGCCCCAAAATTGCCCTCGCTAGAAGCATGTGTTTCAGACATAAGGAAGTGGATGGCTGCAAACTTTCTACTATTAAACTCGGACAAAACAGAGATGCTTGTTCTAGGTCCCAAGAAACAAAGAGATCTTCTGTTGAATCTGACAATTAATCTTAATGGTTGTACAGTCGTCTCAAATAAAACTGTGAAGGACCTCGGCGTTACTCTGGACCCTGATCTCTCTTTTGAAGAACATATCAAGACCATTTCTAGGACAGCTTTTTTCCATCTACGTAACATTGCAAAAATCAGAAACTTTCTGTCCAAAAATGATGCAGAAAAATTTATCCATGCTTTTGTCACTTCTAGGTTAGACTACTGCAATGCTCTATTTTCCGGCTACCCGGATAAAGCTCTAAATAAACTTCAGTTAGTGCTAAATACGGCTGCTAGAATCCTGACTAGAACCAAAAAATTTGATCATATTACTCCAGTGCTAGCCTCTCTACACTGGCTTCCTGTCAAAGCAAGGGCTGATTTCAAGGTTTTACTGCTAACCTACAAAGCATTACATGGGCTTGCTCCTACCTATCTCTCTGATTTGGTCCTGCCGTACATACCTACACGTACGCTACGGTCACAAGACGCAGGCCTCCTAATTGTCCCTAGAATTTCTAAGCAAACAGCTGGAGGCAGGGCTTTCTCCTATAGAGCTCCATTTTTATGGAACGGTCTGCCTACCCATGTCAGAGACGCAAACTCGGTCTCAACCTTTAAGACTTTACTGAAGACTCATCTCTTCAGTGGGTCATATGATTGAGTGTAGTCTGGCCCAGGAGTGGGAAGGTGAACGGAAAGGCTCTGGAGCAACGAACCGCCCTTGCTGTCTCTGCCTGGCCGGTTCCCCTCTTTCCACTGGGATTCTCTGCCTCTAACCCTGTTACGGGGCTGAGTCACTGGCTTACTGGGGCTCTCTCATGCCGTCCCTGGGGGGGGTGCGTCACCTGGGTGGGTTGATTCACTGTTGTGGTCAGCCTGTCTGGGTTGGCGCCCCCTCCTTGGGTTGTGCCGTGGCGGAGATCTTTGTGGGCTATACTCGGCCTTGTCTCAGGATGGTAAGTTGGTGGTTGAAGATATCCCTCTAGTGGTGTGGGGGCTGTGCTTTGGCAAAGTGGGTGGGGTTATATCCTTCCTGTTTGGCCCTGTCCGGAGGTGTCCTCGGATGGGGCCACAGTGTCTCCTGACCCCTCCTGTCTCAGCCTCCAGTATTTATGCTGCAGTAGTTTATGTGTCGGGGGGCTAGGGTCAGTTTGTTATATCTGGAGTACTTCTCCTGTCCTATTCGGTGTCCTGTGTGAATCTAAGTGTGCGTTCTCTAATTCTCTCCTTCTCTCTTTCTTTCTCTCTCTCGGAGGACCTGAGCCCTAGGACCATGCCCCAGGACTACCTGACATGATGACTCCTTGCTGTCCCCAGTCCACCTGGCCATGCTGCTGCTCCAGTTTCAACTGGCCTGGGCCCTAGGACCATGTCCCAGGACTACCTGACATGATGACTCCTTGCTGTCCCCAGTCCACCTGGCCATGCTGCTGCTCCAGTTTCAACTGTTCTGCCTTACTATTATTCAACCATGCTGGTCATTTATGAACATTTGAACATCTTGGCCACGTTCTGTTATAATCTCCACCCGGCACAGCCAGAAGAGGACTGGCCACCCCACATATGCTCTCTCTAATTCTCTCTTTCTTTCTCTCTCTCGGAGGACCTGAGCCCTAGGAAACGTGCCCCAGGACTACCTGACATGATGACTCCTTGCTGTCCCCAGTCCACCTGACTGTGCTGCTGCTCCAGTTTCAACTGTTCTGCCTTATTATTATTCGACCATGCTGGTCATTTATGAACATTTGAACATCTTGGTCATGTTCTGTTATAATCTCTACCCGGCACAGCCAGAAGAGGACTGGCCACCCCACATAGCCTGGTTCCTCTCTAGGTTTCTTCCTAGGTTTTGGCCTTTCTAGGGAGTTTTTCCTAGCCACCGTGCTTTTACACCTGCATTGTTTGCTGTTTGGGGTTTTAGGCTGGGTTTCTGTACAGCACTTTGAGATATCAGCTGATGTACGAAGGGCTATATAAATAAATTTGATTTGATTTGATTTGATCACTGGATGAACTGCAGAGATCTACAGCTGAGGTGGGAGACTCTGTCCATAGGACAACAATCAGTCGTATATTGCACACATCTGGCCTTTATGGAAGAGTGGCAAGAAGAAAGCCATTTCTTAAAGATATCCATAAAAAGTGTCGTTTAAAGTTTGCCACAAGCCACCTGGGAGACACACTAAACATGTGGAAGAAGGTGCTCTGGTCAGATGAAACCAAAATTGAACTTTTTGGCAACAATGCAAAACGTTATGTTTGGCGTAAAAGCAACACAGCTCATCACCCTGAACACACCATCCCCACTGTCAAACATGGTGGTGGCAGCATCATGGTTTGGGCCTGCTTTTATTCAGCAGGGACAGGGAAGATGGTTAAAATTGATGGGAAGATGGATGGAGCCAAATACAGGACCATTCTGGAAGAAAACCTGATGGAGTCTGCAAAAGACCTGAGACTGGGACGGAGATTTGTCTTCCAACAAGACAATGATCCAAAACATTAAGCAAAATCTACAATGGAATGGTTCAAAAATAAACATATCCAGAATGGCCAAGTCAAAGTCCAGACCTGAATCCAATCGAGAATCTGTGGAAAGAACTGAAAACTGCTGTTCACAAATGCTCTCCATCCAACCTCACTGAGCTCGAGCTCAGTGCAAGGAGGAATGGGAAAAAATGTCAGTCTCTCGATGTGCAAAACTGATAGAGACATACCCCAAGCGACTTACAGCTGTAATCGCAGCAAAAGGTGGCGCTACAAAGTATTAACTTAAGGGGGCTGAATAATTTTGCACGCCCAATTTTTCAGTTTTTGATTTGTTAAAAAAGTTTGAAATATCCAATAAATGTCGTTCCACTTCATGATTGTGTCCCACTTGTTGTTGATTCTTCACAAACAAATACAGTTTTAGATCTTTATGTTTGAAGCCTGAAATGTGGCAAAAGGTCGCAAAGTTCAAGGGGGCCGAATACTTTCGCAAGACACTGTAACTAACCTAGTATAACTGGCCTATTGTAACTGACCTATTGCGACCTATTATAACTGACCTAAGTCCATTCTTGTGAACTAAATTAAACTACATTCACTTCCTTACTGGTTGAGCTTACCATGAAAACCATCACTATCATCAACTTAGCTGTTGATTTCCTGAAAATATGAAACAGAGATAACAGAGATAACAAAGGTAACAGAGATAACAGAGGTAACAGAGATAACATAGGTAACAGAGATAACATAGGTAACAGAGATAACATAGGTAACAGGTAACAGAGATAACAGAGGTAACAGAGATAACAGAGATAACAGAGATAGAGGTAACAGAGATAACAGAGGTAACAGAGATAACAGAGGTAACACAGGGATAGATCTTGGGCTCCTGAGTGGCGCAGCGATCTAAGGCACTGCCTCTCAGTGCTTGATGCGTCACTACAGACACCCTGGTACAAATCCAGGCTGTATCACAACTGGCCGTGATTGGGAGTCCCATAGGGCAGCGCACAATTGGCCCAGCATCTTCCTGGTTTGGCCGGTGTAGGGCGTCATTGTAAATAATAATTTGTTCTTCACTGACTTGCCTAGTTAAATAAAGGTTAAATAGAAATTAAAGTTTTAAAAAATAGGATAGTAGAAAAAGCGCAAACTTCTCCCATCTGGCACTCTAAGCAGGCTTAAGTAAACAAAGCTCAAAGTAGTAGAAAGATTTCAAGTAGTATTTCAACCCAGAGAGAACATTGGGCTTGAGTGGTGAATTGTAGTTGCAAACTAAGGACCATCAGACACAGCTCAACCCAGCTGCAAGGTTCTAAGTATCCGACCCTGAACGCTCTTTTGAAGGGACGCCACAACCCAGCATGTGTCAGACCTGCCCCCACGTCAACCAACTGACACCTCATTCCCTCTGCTGTCATTCTTTGTCTGAGAAAATTATATTCTCGGTAGGGGAAACGTTCCTTATTAAAAAGCCTCTTGATGACTGACAGGTTGTTTAAGTTGATAACTGTCTGTCTGTCTGTCTGTCTCTGTCTGTCTGCCTGATTGTCTGTCTGCTTCTCTCTTTCTCCCTCTCTCTCATTCTCTCGTTCTCTCTCATTTCTATTTCTCTCTTGACACCTCACTCCCCCTGCTTTCATTCTTTTTCTGTCTCTTTCGCTGTCTCTCTCTTTATGTTTTTCTCTCTCTGTCTCCATTTCACTTTTTCTCCCTTTCTCTCTTTCGCTCTGTCTCTCCCTGTCTCTCTCTTTCTCAACCTGTCTCTCTCTTTCTCGACCTGTCTCTGTCTCTGTCTCTTTCTCTCTCTCTGTCTCTCTTTCGTTCCTCATAATAGATAGTGATTTCTGATGGACCACACTAAACTATAGCAACATCCACGTCAGATGTCGGTGTGTGGTGGCGTCGTGGCAATGTGTTATAGTAGACACAATAGGACACAACTTCCTGTTAACATGTTTTATATTTAAACATGCAAACATTCAAATATTTGTTGCCTTGCTGGCCCTCAAAACTTTGCATTTGTATTGTATTGCAAACCATGCAGGGCCGAGCACGCCCCCATCCACATTGACAGGGCTTAGTGGAGCAGGTAGAGAGCTTCAAGTTCCTCGGTGTCCACATCACTAAGGAATTACCATGGTCCACACACAACAACACAGTCACGACAACGCCTCTTCCTGCTGAGGAGGCTGAGTTAACCCCCACAATCACTCCAGGGCCATTACACTGTCACTGACCCTGTGCTTCTTTTCAGCCTGTCAAAAGTGTGTGTGTGTGTGTGTGTGTGTGTGTGTGTGTGTGTGTGTGTGTGTGTGTGTGTGTGTGTGTGTGTGTGTGTGTGTGTGTGTGTGTGTGTTTTACCTCATCTGTTACATCAAGGTGTTGATGGGAGAAGAAAAAAATAAATGAATAACCATCATGCTATTGTTTCCTCTGAAGTGGATGGCCTACCTTGAGGATGAAGCAGAAGTTAGTGGGTGCTTTGTACTTCTGTTTGTAATCAGTGGTGGTGTAGATGTTGACTTTGTCAAACTGAAGGAAGCACGCCAGGTCCCTGGATGTCTGCCAAGGGAGAAAAACATTAAAAAACCCGGACAAGCAGAATTCAGTTCATATGGATCATATTACTGAAGATGTCGTAAGTTATTAAGGATTTCCTACAGCACTGTTTTGATGGGAAATGTCCCAATATGAAGGAATGAATGTAGACGTCCTCACTAATTAAAAATTAAAAACGGGTTTACCTCAGTTCTATGTAGAAACAACATGAATAGGTCTCTGTAAAAGTTTAGAAATGGCCTGTAATACTGTATATCAAAAATACTTTCTATGTTTGGACAAGATGTTTACGGGACTTGCTGGACTTTGATGGTTATTATGTTACTTCCTGTACCTTTGTCTTTCCTTTAGGCACATAGTATATCCCAGAAGCTCTGAGCAGGAAGTAGCGACGTTTCCACGATTTCTTCCTGTCCTCCCTCAGATACAGCGGCCCCTCCAGGTCTGGGATGATGACAGACGGACCCTCAAAATGTTCCTGGATTCAGACGTTTAAAATCAGGTGTGTGTGGAAGTGTTTGAGGGTTTTGGATAAATCTGATTTGCTATAGAGGAAGGAGAACTCCTTCAATAAAAATATTAGTACAGTGAATGTGTTTATTATATAAGCTACATAATGCTCTATATGAAGATGCATATAGATTATTATTATTATTATTATTATATAAGCTACAGAATCCTCTATAGGTGTGTTTGTGATGATAACTCACCTTTAGCAGAAGTTCCTTATGGCATTCTTTTATCTCATTCATAAATTGTTTATGTTTCTTCCATAGGTAGAATATCTTGGAGGTGAAAAGAAAATGTTAGATAAAAAAAAACTGATTAAAAAAAACAACACCTTATGGAACAGAGGGGACTGTGAAGCAACACAAACATTGGCACATGCGCACACACACACACACACACACACACACACACACACACACACACACACACACACACACACACACACACACACACACACATACACATACACAATAACATACGCACTATACATACACATGGATTTAGTTCTGTAAATATGTGGTAGTGGTGGAGTAGGGGCCTGAGGGCACCCAGTGTGTTGTGAAATCTGTGAATGTATTGTAATGTTTTCTAATGGTATAAACCTCCTTCATTTTGCTGGACCCCAGGAAGATTAGCTGCTGTTTTGGCAGGAACTAATGGGGATCGATAATAAATACAAATATAAATGTCAGCACAGGGATATCAATAATGGAACTAAAACACAGAGCTTGGCTGCCAGTTTGTCTACTATAACCAACTCTTTCATTTGGTAAAAAGTTGGCAAAAATAGAGACATATGTAGCAACCATGCAACATACCATTTCACTGTTAAATTAGAAAGCACAGTTCACTGTTTTGTGTGAACTCTGGGCCATGGTCATAAGGGCAAGCAACAGTAAATGTAAAAAAAAAAAAAAATTGCAACTTTGCAACAGAAAACACAAATTGACATTTGTTTTTGGTGAAGTTCAAGTAGTTTCAGTAAATGTTATTCCGTTTGGTGCCGAATCAATACTTCCCAGGTCTACTCTACTGTACTCACCTGGGGGTCTTTGAAGAGGAGATATTTGTTGGGTCTCAGAAGGAAAAGGATTTTGTTTTCACTGTCTCGTGTCCATGCAGAAAGAGGCTCCACCAGATATTCATGGTCTTCAAACCCCCTTTCTGTATTGAGAAAAAAATAGGAACTTCAATTGCTTTCTGAAAATGATGTACATTAAATCATACTGTACAATATCATATCTTAAATCATACCACTAATACTTTGACTGAACTTGCTTGGTGCAATGGAACCAATGGAAGAGTCTAAAAAGTACAAACTCGACACCCAACTGCCATTTCAGTCAGGCTCAATCAAACGCTCAAAGTATTTGACAGAAACAAATACTATTTGAACCCAGGTCTGGTGTGTGAGCCTCACCAGCCTGCAGCTCAGGGTTGGTCTCACATAGGCTCCAGTCCACGCTGCAGTCGCAGTGGGTCTTCTCAAACAGATTGTCCAGCACGTCCCTCACCGTCTGTCTCTCGTTCACCATCAGTGTCTTGGAGCTGCCATCGCTCATCATCACCTTGACCACCAACTACAAGGATGTACATAGGAACAACCATAGACATATAAGTAATTATTGGGTAACACTCAATATGGCCACCGGTTCACCCATCACAGATCATTGACTTGAATGGGGATAGCCATTCTAGTCATTCTATTTCTATGTGACGAGCATTTCACAACGATTACTAGATGATTACTGTGGGGTTTGGAGGAAAACACCTATATATATAGGTGTTTTCCTCCAAACCCCACAGTGATATACATGAGGTAGAGGTATCTCAACTCCTCACAAAGTGAAGCTGCTATTATAGCCGGTTTAGTGAAATTAACCCAATGTACCTTCTTAACTTTGGCTTCTTTTAGCTTCTCCAGTGCCAGCTTGATTTTGTCAGCTCTGGCTTGTGCTTCAGCCTCTCCCTGGAAAAATGAAGGTATAATGTTTAATTAAAAGAGCAAGAGTGTAAAGCAGTGCTACCTTTTACTGTATATCGGAAGTAAATAGCTACAAAAACAGAAAAGTTCAAATGCATTAATGTACATGTGCATTAAAATAACTGCAGAACTCAAGGGCCTGATGTTGTGTACCCCTGCATTTATAACAGAAATAGTTACGTGTTCCTCCCTGAGACCTGAAGACTTACATTAGCTCCCCTGGCTAATGCCTAGCTTTTAGCTCTGAGGGCTAACAGTCTTGTGGTGAGCAGGAAACCCGCGTTCCAACCCCAGTCAGTCACACATTACAGCGTACAGTATATCTATGGGAAGTTACCGCTGGCAGTGGTTCAGAGGGTTCAGGAGGGAGAGAGGAGGAGGAGGAGGAGGAGGAGGAGGAGGGGATAGGTGCTTGGACATTTTGTTGCGGGGTGTAGAGGCCAGACTTGTGCTGTTGTGTGTGGACATGTCCCGTCTTGGCTGCATTCAGTGTCTCCTCTGTCTCCGTCAAATCTGACCCCAGATCAGCCATCAGAGCGTCAAGGTCGTGATCCTCTAGCTCATTTAGAGATTCTACCAGAGAGGAAGATGAAAATTAGAGGAGGTAGGGTTTATCTGATCAAAAAGGGTTGTGGGTAAATGGGACAACACAACTACTTCCCTTCTAATTAATTATTTTACCAGTCTAACTCATGTACTAGTCAAATGTGCTTAGTAAGGTTGTTATTGGCAAGCAAGGCTTGAAATACATTTACAGTATGTCATATGCATCAACTCTAGAGATAACTGTTTGATGACCGAGTGTTGCTGGTGTTTTTCACCTTTCAAATCTGTGAACCCAATAGAGAAGTTGTTTTCTATCTGTGAACTGCTGGATGATATTTCTGAGGAGTCCGTTTCATACCCAAGACTCTGTCAAGAGAAAGGGTTCAGATGAAGAGTTTGAATACAGATATTTTAGGACATGAACAGACAGGAATTGTATGTTTTACATACACTCTTACAAAAAAAGGGTTCCAAATGGGTTCTTCGGCTGTCCCCATAGGAGAACCTTTTTTGGTTCCAGGTTGAACCCTTTTTGGTTCCAGGTAGAACTCTTTTGGGTTCCATGTAGAACCCTCTGTGGAATTCAAAAGGGTTCTTACTGGAATCCTAAAAGGGTTCTTCAAAGGGTTCTCCTTCGGGGAGGTTCTAGATAGCACCTTTTTTCTAAGAGTGTAGAGAACACTCCAACAATGTTTGCAGCATTTGTAAGTTCATTCTAAAAAATCCCTCTAGAAAAACATTCCGTTTTTTTTATTTTCTTCAAGGACGTTCTGTGTAGCCATGCTTATAAGCTGTGTGGAACACAGTCAGAATTCAGACCTTATATATATTTTTTATATCAAATAGAAAGATAACAGAAATATAAAGAAGAAAGCTATATTTCTGCACTACGGCAATGATGTGATGTCAGAGAGAAACTGATTATTAAAAATGTAATGCAATGTTTTCATAAACATCCCCAGCAGGCAACAGCAGTAATTATATATCTTAAACAGTCTATAGACTGTGTGCGACCTGCCGACCTGCATATGATCTCCCCTGGCACACATGAAACCTGATGAATGTAGAGACAAACATCTGTTTTCATGTTCAAAGCCACGCTCAATTAAACCTTTAGCCCTTTGAGTCATTGGGTAGCAAACTATGGATGGATTCTGAGGTCTGATTAGCCTGCATGCTCCCAGGCAATAACCCAAATTATGTATAAATCCAATCATGGCCATAATTGGATTACATTTGATCCTCTTAAATTCAGGAAGAATGATTATTCAAATAAAAATGGTTCCTAATTCCTGATTCTTCCTAATTTGGATAAGACCCTGTTAGACAGTGACACATTTGTGGTTCTCCATATGAGGTTTAATTGACCCATTGCGTAGTGTACGATTTTAATGTATTGCCATTTAGGACCACTCCTGTCCTTAGATCTACATTCATTAAAGGGGAAGATCCATATTTTACAACTTGATGTTAGATGGTTCCTCACCCTGAAAGTAGTCTATGGGCCTGGAGAATATGTAATCCATGTTTTTAACAGCCACTATAAACTTCAGCTAACTTTATCTAGCGCAATCAGCTGAAAATCAATGAAGGGATTTGGCAGAGTCAAACCCGATAGATATTGAGTTAATTTGGTTCTTTTTTTAAATTTCTATTCCTTGTTTGTCCCTATCACTTTCATTGATGTTTAACTAGCGGTGGCTTAAGTTAGCTGAAGTTTGTAATGGCTGTTTAAAGAAAACCGAGCCATGGATTATAGTTTCTCCTGGTCCATAGACTACTTTGGGCTCCCAAGTGGCGCAGCAGTCTAAGGCACTGCATCTCAGTGCAAAAGGTGTCTCTCCAGGCCCTGGTTTGAATCCAGGGACTGGATCTGGCCAAGAATGGGGCAGTGCACAATTGGGCCGGGGTAAGACCGTTATTGTAAATAAGAATATGTTCTTAACTGGCTTACCTAGTTTAAATAAAGGTACTAAAAATCTAACGTTAAGGTGTAAAATACTGAAATGTCCCTTTAAGAGGAGTTTAATGCATGGCATACAATGCACATAGTTTAGGCCTAAGCCAGTATTCTATTTGTGTCAAAATGTTTAGTCTGGCTACATACATAATAGTGTCATGGAGGACCAAAAGTGCTTGAAGACATCCTCATCCTACGACAACCTTAAAATCAGTGGCTTGCGTCCATTACTCAAACCAGATGATATTACTTCTCATCATACACTTTTACGTCATTCATAATAAATCAACATCTTCTCTACATTCATTTTAAAAAGAATACATTGGAAATGAAAAGGCTAATTTCCAGCTGTAGTCCTTGGGTTAAAAACCGCTACAGTCTCAATTTAAAAAAAAAACTATTTAACACAGCTGCTGATGTTCTGATGAATCATGGGAAGTGTAGTTTATGAATAAGAGTGGTCCCAGTGATAACTTACCTGTGTTAGGAGGTCCATCTCTCCCAGCAGGTCAGTGAACATAGTGTCTATGTCCTCCATCTGTTACAGAGAACAAGCAGCAGTTGTTTAAAACAAATGGCTACACGCAAGAAGACCATCAATGAGCCCAACCAGTGTAGACTGCTGAGGGGAGGACGCCTTATTATAATGGCTGGAATGGTGTGAATGGAATGGCATGGAACACATGGAAACCATGTTTGATATCATTACCACGAGCCCATCCTCCCCAATTAAGGTGACCACCAACTTCCTGTGAGCCGTAAACATGACATCCTTGGAGTTGACAGAGAATAGCCCAAATCAACCAAAACCACTTCAACTTGTAAAATCATAATTAAAGGGATAATTCAGCTAAATTGCATAAATGCAGTCTATGGATAAAGAAAGGCTGTAATCCCATCCTTGGTTTTTACTGACACCAACTGCTAATATTAGCATTTTTCTAACCGAAAAAAACGCTGTAAGTGAATGGTACCCAGTTAGCATGTTTTAAATGCCCACAGTGGCACAGAGACTCAATGTGGCAGTGTGGTATGTGACGGCTCAAAGTGCTTCCATGTTGCTTGTACTTTGAGAGGTGGACACATTTTTATTAGAGGACAAGAGTTGCTTTTTAAAAAGGTTCAATGCAGCTGTTTTTATCTCAATATCAAATCCTTTCTGAGTAACTTACTGTGATTGTTTTCAATTCAAATGGTCAAAACGAATTTAAAAAATAGCTTCTTAGGAAAGGGCAATTTCTCAAGCAATAATCTGGTTGTGGTCTGAGTAGGGAGGAGAAAATTGAAAACTATCTGTTATTGGCAGAGAGGTTTGGAACTCTCAGATGTGAGTGCTACGCGGCGGTTGTCATTTAGAAAGATTACCTTGGCATTCTTGGGCACAGGGACTATGGTGGTTGGCTTGAAAAATATATAGGTATTACAGACTGGGCTAGGGAGAGGTTGAAAATGTCAGTGAAGACACTTGCCAGCTGGTCAGCGCATGCACTGAGTACTCACTGTGAATTGTAACCTGTTTAAAGGTCTTACTCACATCGGCTACAGAGCACGTGATCATACAGTCGTCCGGAACAGCTGGTGCTCTCACACATGGTTCAGTGTTGCATGCCTCAAAGCGAGCATAGAAGGCATTTAGCTCGTCTGGTAGGCTTGCGTTTGCAAGCCCTGACACATCCAATGAGTTCCTCTGTCCAGTGTCTGTGTTCTTTTACACATCTTAATCTTTTCTTTTTATTAGTTAGTCTGAGATATGTCTTTTTCTTTGTAACTCTGCCTAAAAGGCCAGCATCCAGGAGTCGCCTCTTCACTGGTGATGCTGAGACTGGTGTTTTGCAGGTACTGCTTAATGAAGCTGCCAGTTAAGGACTTGTGAGGCGTCTGTTTCTCAAACTAGACACTAATGTACTTGTCCTCTTGCTCAGTTGTGCACCGCTCCTCTTTCTATTCTGGTTAGGGCCAGTTTGTGCTGTTCTGTGAAGGGAGTAGTACACAGCATTGTACTGGATCTTCAGTTTCTGACAAGACTGACAAGTTTCACAAGAAAGGCCTTTGTTTCTGGCCATTTTGAGCCTGTAATCAAACTCACAAATGCTGATGCTCTAGACTAAAAATCAAATCAAATCAAATTTATTTGTCACATACACATGGTTAGCAGATGTTAATGCGAGTGTAGCGAAATGCTTGTTCTTAATATAACCAACGAGTAATCTAACCCAACAATTCCAAAACTACTACCTTATACACACAAGTGTAAAGGGATAAAGAATATGTACATAAAGATATATGAATGAGTGATGGTACAGAATGGCATAGGCAAGATGCAGTAGATGGTATCGAGTACAGTATATGAGATGAGTAATGTAGGGTATGTAAACAAAGTGGCATAGTTTAAAGTGGCTAGTGATACATGTATTACATAAAGATGGCAAGATGAAGTACAGTATATACATATACATATGAGATGAGTAATTAGGGTATGTAAACATTATACACTGCTCAAAAAAATAAAGGGAACACTAAAATAACACATCCTAGATCTGAATGAATGAAATATTCTTATTAAATACTTTTTTCTTTACATAGTTGAATGTGCTGACAACAAAATCACACAAAAATGATCAATGGAAATCAAATTTATCAACCCATGGAGGGTCTGGATTTGGAGTCACACTCAAAAAAAAATTAAAACCACACTACAGGCTGATCCAACTTGGTTGTAATGTCCTTAAAACAAGTCAAAATGAGGCTCAGTAGTGTGTGTGGCTTCCACGTGCCTGTATGACCTCCCTACAACGCCTGGGCATGCTCCTGATGAGGTGGCGGATGGTCTCCTGAGGGATCTCCTCCCAGACCTGGACTAAAGCATCCGCCAACTCCTGGACAGTCTGTGGTGCAACGTGCCGTTGGTGGATGGAGCGAGACATGATGTCCCAGATGTGCTCAATTGGATTCAGGTCTGGGGAACGTGCGGGCCAGTCCATAGCATCAATGCCTTCCTCTTGCAGGAACTGCTGACACACTCCAGCCACATGAGGTCTAGCATTGTCTTGCATTAGGAGGAACCCAGGGCCAACCGCACCAGCATATGGTCTCACAAGGGGTCTGAGGATCTCATCTCGGTACCTAATGGCAGTCAGGCTACCTCTGGCGAGCACATGGAGGGCTGTGCGGCCCCCCAAAGAAATGCCACCCCACACCATGACTGACCCACCGCCAAACCGGTCATGCTGGAGGATGTTGCAGGCAGCAGAACGTTCTCCACGGCGTCTCCAGACTCTGTCACGTCTGTCACATGTGCTCAGAGTGAACCTGCTTTCATCTGTGAAGAGCACAGGGCGCCAGTGGCCAATTTGCCAATCTTGGTGTTCTCTGGCAAATGAAAAACGTCCTGCACGGTGTTGGGCTGTAAGCACAACCCCCACCTGTGGACGTTGGGCCCTCATACCACCCTCATAGAGTCTGTTTCTGACCGTTTGAGCAGACACATTCACATTTGTGGCCTGCTGGAGGTCATTTTGCAGGGCTCTGGCAGTGCTCCTCCTGCTCCTCCTGCTCCTCCTTGCACAAAGGCGGAGGTAGCGGTCCTGCTGCTGGGTTGTTGCCCTCCTCCACGTCTCCTGATGTACTGGCCTGTCTCCTGGTAGCGCCTCCATGCTCTGGACACTACGCTGACAGACACAGCAAACATTCTTGCCACAGCTCGCATTGATGTGCCATCCTGGATGAGCTGCACTACCTGAGCCACTTGTGTGGGTTGTAGACTCCGTCTCATGCTAGAGTGAAAGCACCGCCAGCATTCAAAAGTGACCAAAACATCAGCCAGGAAGCATAGGAACTGAGAAGTGGTCTGTGGTCCCCACCTGCAGAACCACTCCTTTATTGGGGGTGTCTTGCTAATTGCCTATAATTTCCACCTGTTGTCTATTCCATTTGCACAACAGCATGTTAAATGTATTGTCAATCAGTGTTGCTTCCTAAGTGGACAGTTTGATTTGACAGAAGTGTGATTGACTTGGAGTTACATTGTGTTGTTTAAGTGTTCCCTTTATTTTTTGGGCCAGTGTATTTTGTGTATGTCCATTACATGAAATATAAATAAAAATCCATTTAAATGACAGGTTGTAATGCAACAAAATAGAAAAAAACAATTAATAATTTTGCAAGGCAGTGTAATGTGCCTCTGTACGACTATGTAGAAATTCCATTAAAAATTAACCCGTTCCGGCTCCAATAGTCATTTACAACATTAACAATGTATTTCTGATTAATTTGATGTTATTTTAATGCACAAAACAGTTGCCTATCTTTCAAAAACAAGGACATTTCTAAGCGACCCCAAACTTTTGAACGGTAGTGTATAAAACACAGAGAAATCCTGTTTTTTTGACTGCACTGGACCTTTAAGACAGAGAGGCTATGCGGCACAATAAACCATCCCATAAGCAAAGTCTGATGCTCTTACAGAGAGGCCTGTTCAAGTTAGCTACTGAGTTAATCCATATGGAGAATGGGGAGCGTTTACTGCCAACGTTAAGTAAAATATGCACCAGTACATGTGTAGCAGGCAGCTCTGGCCAAATGGATCATCTCTTCAAGTATTTCCTTTAGATAGGAGCACCGTCTCGCCAAAGGTGAGAGGCATTCTATAACCATAACTCGTATGAACATCGGATCAGCATAACGAGACCATATGTAGGGACAAATTGAGGATCCATAGTATGGAGTAAAGAATACATCTGAACCAAGTTTTGTTGGTCCAGATTAGAACTTTAGTAAATATATATATAGTAACTTTCTTTCACTCTCTGAGTCCTTGTCCACCCAGCATAGCTAACGCCTGAATAGTTCCACTCTATTCTGTTTCGCCAGACGAGTAAACAGACCATCCATTTAAGCTGTAATGAGGAACAGAAAAAGGGCTGCATGGGGTGACTATTGTTTCCATATGAATGTCAAAATGCTTGATGTAAAACAATGTGGGGTTTTTGTTCCAGATCCTGATTCTGCTATATTCTATCTGACAGGATCTGTGTGTTTTTAATGGAGGGGGAAATAACAAACTTGGCATTGTGACATATCGCAGGCTTGGAAACAACATGCTCCTCTCATGACACTCAGCTCCATCAACTCAACACAGCTTAGGGATGAAGTGTCTAGTGCACAAGACTACACGTTTAGATACTTCTCAAAAAAACTGTTTGACAAAGGCCCATCCATCCACCCACCCACCCATCCATCCATCCACCCACCCACCCAGCCATCCATCCACCCATCCATCCATCCACCCATCCAGCCACCCAACCATCCATCCACCCATCCAGCCACCCACCCAGCCATCCATCCACCCACCCACCCAGCCATCCATCCACCCACCCATCCAGCCAGCCGCCCACCCAAATACCGACCCAGCCACCCACCCACGTACCCAGCCAGCCATCTATCCACCCATCCAGCCACCCATCCACCCACCCAGCCACCCACCCATCCACCCACCCAGCCACCCATCCAAGTACCCACCCACCCATCCACCACCCAGCCACCCATCCAAGTACCCACCCACCCACCCATCCAGCCACCCACTCACCCACCCAGCCACCCATCCAGCCACCCATCGACCTGATAGCTCATTGAAACAGACACATTAATAGACGTTCCACATCATCCTGTTCTAGCAAAGAGGCTGCTTTCAGCTGCCACTGTGGTCTGTGGACATGTTACTTCTGCGTTGACACATAAAGTGACACACTAAAGAACAGACAGACAGACAGACTGACTGACAGACAGACAGAAAGGCCAACGCCTTATCAACAATGATTTATTGTGCAGAGAGAGAGAGAGAGAGAGAGATATAGTGCTTGTTGATAGTGACTGTAGGCTACATATGTTGAATGTTCTTGTGGTCAAATGCTCCCTCTGTTTTATAATTGAATACATAAGCAATTACTGGCTGCTGCTGTAAAAAGACATGTGTTTGCTTTAATTGGGCAATCTGGCATTTAATGGTTATCATTAATTATAAGTCCACAAAGGATGTACCAATCCCAGATTGCCTATTTAACCAAAGCTGATGTGTATGTTCAAGTATTTAACCATAAACTGGCCAATGGGCTGTATTTGTGATTTACATTTACATTTAAGTCATTTAGCAGACGCTCTTATCCAGAGCGACTTACAAATTGGTGCATTCACCATGTACTGTAGTAGCACATAACAATTTCAGCATGACATGAAAATGTTACAAGGCCAAATATGAGCAATTCAACATCGCATTAAGAGCAACCACGCCCTTATCTTTCAGTACCAGAACAAGCATTAAACCTCAAACCTGGAAAGAGTGTAATTCCAGACCGTAAGATAACATAACAGATGATGCCGCTACAATTAAAGCGTCCATTCACAGACGTGTTAAGTAAGCAAAGTCATCAAAGTCAAAGCACGTACATTTCAAAGATAAACATTTCAAAAGACAAACAAGATCCTGTCTAAAACAACCAAAGTGTTTACCTTTGTAGTTGAACGATCTCCCGGGTTACTCTCCAGTCATAGAGTCAACGGTAGATATTATATCTGTAGTTCTTGTGTCTTAAAGTACATGTGCACCTTGCACACGTGGGGTTGATCTGGAACTGGTATGAATACTGAGACTTGTCTGATCAGTGGGCTCCATTTCCTGTTCTGTGGGGAAGTTGACCTTCTCACTGTGGCATGACTCAGCAAAAGGCTTGGTTTGTACTGTATCTAAGCATGAGGTGGCTTTCTCTTCTTGTCTCCTCTGCTTAATCTGCACTGGTTTGAGGAGACAGGATAGGTTCAAAACAAAATGTTGGAAGCTTACTGTGAATTTGCTTTGGGGCTTGTCCAGATTTGAGGTAGGATTCAATGTTCAGACTTTGAAAAGGTTTCATTTGACTGTAGGTTGTGATTTCATACATGTTTTTTACAACTATGTCATAAAGTTGATACGGATTCTATTCGCAGTTTAAAAATGCGACATAAGTTGGTGTTAATGTTACAAGGAATGATACTGAATGCATCATAGGCCATCTAATAACATGACAAGATGTAGCCTAAAGGGTTTGTCAGTTCATCGGTTTACAGAGTAGACATAGACATCAAATCACACGTGTGGTCCTGACAGCAATTCCTAATTAGGCTGAAAAGGCCATATATATATATATATATATATTCCTGTACACAGTCCTCTTTACTCCACAGTCATCAGAGTAAATTATGTGCTTGTGGGAGTTCCATTATTAAAGCCTGTGATATTTTTAATGAAAGAAAGCAAGCAGAGGAAACATTCAACCACGGTTGAATTTCAACTGGAGGCTCGTGCTTTAACCAAAGCCACATGGCAGAAGGAGGATGAGGGAAACGGAGAGGTTGTAAAGTATACATAAAAGACGACAGACTTAGGTTTTCATCTCTCCTTTTTACGATTCCTTAGATTTGTGTTTTAGAAAGTCTGTCGCTGCGCACTTAATGTCAGAGAGGAGATCAAAGCCGTCATTCGCCCCTCAGAGCTGCCATTCACCCCTTCAGTGAATTTGATAGTACTTAATTTTTTGGGGGACAAGGTCTGCAGTCTGAAACACATACCGTCCCCTGTCGAAGTCTCGAATACATTTTAGCGTGGAATTTATTCTTCTGTTTTTATTTCAATTTTTTCATTAGCTTGTATTCCGAAGTTAAAATAGCAAAGAGGCAAATAATAATAATAATGATGTAATAATAATAATGATATTGTAAATCAAACATTAACTTGTGATTTCATAATTTACAGTAACTAACAGTACCTTTTGATTAATTTACTTTAATTCACAATTAATGAAATACTAGACAGCCATACATAACTTTGAGTTTGTAAGGTCGAAAACTAAAAACAAACTCACAGTGGGTAACAAAATCGGAGGCATGGGCGGATTGGCCATCTGGCAGTTCTGGCAAATGCTAGATGGGCCGGATAATCTTTTTTGGGGGGTGGGCTGGTTGAAAACAGAAAGGTGGTGCCGAAAAAGTTAGAGAGAGACAAAAAAAAAGGCTCTTGAGGCCAACACTTTTAAACGTGTGAAATTAACAGCCGTATTTTCTAAATGTTCTGGTGCTGCTGGTCCGAGTGCTGTTACTGTGTCTGTGCTGAGAAATGATGTTAGGCTTAGCACCGACAAACCAGCTGCTGCTACAAAAGACAGTGCGGTCGAGGAGAGAGAACTGAGAAAGACACACACACACTAACCAGGTTTCCATCCAAACTTTTTATGCAGGTAGTACATGTCAGAATTTTTTTTAAATGACAGGCAGAACATTTGTCGATAAACTTTACACATGTCGACAAAACAAAATATGCTAAACAAAGTGGGATATTTTTGTGTCGGTAAAATGTATTATGTGAGAAATGTTGGTAAAATGCTTTTATGCGCAAATATTGTTATAATAACTAACCATCATATCGAAGTAAACTTGGAGTCACGTGATGTTGTGTGGTTCTCCCTCTACGACTCGATGGGAAAGCATGCAGTTTATTAAGCTACAGATGAAATACGTTATGAAGGACTTTACAGGGTGGTGAAAGTTGACGATGATGAGCTTGATGCTCCTTTCCAATAAATATCGAGGGTCTTATTCTGGTGACATGATCATCGATGCTTGGCTGCCATTTAACAAATAAAAAATATATTTGGTCCATAATGATTTCGCCATGTAGGCTATACCCACACTGTATCTTCAAGCTGTTGGCTACAGCACACGTACCAAAACCAGAGTGGACACACTCACTATAACACATTTTTTTGTAAGAAACCCATCAGTAGGGTTGAAAATGCAATGAACACTCATTTAACTTTTTTAAATGTATTTTGTACATGGATATTTAACTGCAAAATGTATTTTTATGTGCCCAACGTCATCACACACAGCATTTTATCCTCAACAGGTCAATGAGATGGAAATTGCATATTGTTTTAATGTGGATTTTAGAATAGTTGCCAATTGGATGGAAACCTAGCTAGTGACACAGATTTAGCCTACAGCTGCCAGTTGATATTTTGGCTGTATGTTGTATGAAATATTAGGCTAATTAAAACCTCTTGGCGCACCGATCCCTTTAGCGGGATCATTTTCGTCAACATCCGGTGAATTGCAGAGCGCCAAATTCAAATTACAAAAAATATTGAATTTTCATGAAATCAATATACCATGCAATATACCAACCATGCAATATACCAAAACACAGCTTAGCTTGTTGTTAATCCACCTGGCGTGTCACATTTCAAAAAAGCTTTACGGTGAAAGCAAAACCATGCGATTATGTGAGGCAGCTCTCAGCAGACAAAACATTACAAACAGCTAGCAGCAAAGTAGGTTGGTCACAAAAAGTCAGAAAAGCAATCAAATGAATCACTTACCTTTTATGATCTTCGTATGTTTGCACTCACGAGACTGCCAGTTACACAATAAATGTTCGTTTTATTCATTAAAGATTATCGTTATATCCAAAAACCTCTATTTGGTTGGCGTATTTTGTTTAGTAATCCACAGGCTCATGCAGGTCACGACGGGCAGACAAAAATTCCAAATAGTACCCGTAAAGTTCGTAGAAACATATCAAACGTTTTTTATAATCAATCCTCAGGTGGTTTTTACAATAAGTAATCGATAATATTTCAACCGGACGGTAAACTTTTCAATACAAGAGAGAAAGAAAAGGTCTTGCTCCAATGGCGCGTGCATGAACAAATCTAAGGACATCTGGCTATCCACTGACGCGATGTGATCATTCTCGCAAATTTTTCAGAATAAAAGCCTGAAACTATGTCTAAAGACTGCTCACACCCTGTGGAAGCCATAGGGAAAGGAATCTGGTTGATATCCCTTTAAATGGAGGATAGGCTTGCAATGGAACAGAGTAGTTTCAGAAAAACAGCACTTCCTGGTTGGATTTTCCTCAGGTTTTCGCCTGCAATATCAGTTATGTTATACTCAAAGACAATATTTTGACAGTATTGGAAACTTTAGAGTGTTTTCTATCCTAATCTGCCAATTATATGCATATTCTAGCTTCTGGGCCTGAGAAATAGGCAGTTTACTTTGGTAACGTTTTTTTTTTATCCAAACATAAAAATACTGCCCCCTTGCTTCAAGAGGTTAGCACTTAGGCCTAATGAGGGAAGGGGAAATTCGGGGGACCACATTTGACAGGCACAAACTTGCAATAGCCTAAAAAGTTATTAGATTGGCTTTTATAACACAGAATTCATTAGCCATCTATAAAACATTAAACACAGTACTACTGATTTTTATTAAATACACGTCATCATGTATTACTATGAAAAAAACGTAATGAATACATAATAATTGCTAAATAATCCTCTGTTAAAAGGTCTGTGTATTTGAATTGTTTTAACAATGCTTATTCGCTCCTGAATCTCAGTCTCTTGAGCCAACGAGTGGAAGTGAGTCTGGTGTAAGATTACATTACATACCCACCGCCACAGGAGGCTTGTAAGTCCTACATGGAGTCAAAGATCATACCTTTTTGGAGGAATGTCCTTTGGTCTGATGAAACAAAAATAGAACTGTTTGGCCATAATGACCAACGTTATGTTTGGAGGAAAAAGGGGGAGGGTTGCAAGCCGAAGAACACCATCCAAACCATGAAGCACGGGGGTGGCAGCATCATGTTGTGGGGGTGCTTTGCTGCAGGAGGGACTGGTGCACTTTTCACAAAATAGATGGCATCGTGAGGAAAGAAAATGATGTGGATATATTGAAGCAACATCTCAAGACATGAGTCAGGAACTTAAAGCTTGGTCGCAAATGGATCTTCCAAATGGACAATGACCCCAAGCATAATTCCAAAGTTGTGGCAAAATGGCTTAAGGACAACAAAGTCAAGGTATTGGAGTGGCCATCACAAAGCCCTGACCACAATCATATAGAAAATTTGTTGGCAGAACTGAAAAAGCGTATGCGAGCAAGGAGTCCTACAAACCTGACTCAGTTAAACCAGCTCTGTCGGGAGGAATGGGCCAAAATCTACCCAACTTATTGTCGGAAGCTTGTGGAAGGCTACCTGAAACGTTTGACCCAAGTTAAAGCATTTAAAGGCAACGCAACCAAATAGTAATTGAGTGTATGCAAACTTCTGTCCCACTGGGAATGTGATGAAATAAATAAAGGCTAAAATAAATCATTCTCTCTACCATTATTCTGACATTTCACGTTCTTAAAATTAAGTGGTGATCCTAACTGACCTAAGACAGGGAATTTTTACTAGGATTAAATGTCAGGAATTGTGAAAAACTGAGTTTAAATGTATTTGTCTAAGGTGTATGTAAACATCCGACTTCAACTGTACATATACATGTGTGAATAACTAGCTCACTAACATTTACAAACGTGGGAGTAATGATTAATAAATGGTGAGCAAACGATTTGTAAAATTTTACGCTAGGGTGTTACTGGGCCCAGCACAGGCAGTGTTGCCCACTGGTGAGAAGTGAGAAAGGATGCTAGGCTTAGCAAAGACAGCTCAGAGGTGAGTGCAGTGGAGGTATGAAGAAAACAAAGAGACATAGATATACTGCCAGTTCCTTAATATGTTGTCTCTATACAGATGTACTGCCAGTAATATATTGAAATCAAACTTTATTTGTCACATGCAAGTCTACAACAATTGCAGACTTTAGCGTGAAATGCTTACTTACAAGCATTTAACCAACAGTGTAGTTCAAGAAGAAGAAAAATTAGGCTAAAATAAAACATAATAATAAAAAGTAACACAATAAGAATAACAAGAACGAGGCTATATACAGGGGACACCGGTACTGAGTCAGTGTGCAGGGGTACAGGCTAGTTGAGGTAATCTGTACATGTAGGTGGGGGCGAAGTGACTATGCATAGATAACAAACAAACAGCAAGTAGCAGCAGTGTACAAAAGGGAGGGGGGGAGGGTATCAGTCAATGTAAATTGTCCGGTGGCGATTTTATGAATTGTTCAGCAGTCTTAGAAGCTGTTGAGGAGCCTTTTGGTCCTATACTCGGAGCTCCGGTACCGCTTGCCGTGCGGTAGCAGAGAAAACAGTCTTTAACTTGGGTGACTGGAGTCTCTGACAATTTTATGGGCTTTTCTCTGTCACTGCCTATTATATAGGTCCTGGATGGCAGGAAGCTTGGCTCCAGTGATGAACTGGGCCATTCGCACTACCCTCTGTAGCGCCTTACGGTCAGTTGCCATACCAGGCGGTGATGCAACTGGGCAGGATGCTCTCGATGGTGCAGCTGTAGAACCTTTTGAGGATCTGGAGACCCATGACAAATCTTTTCAGTTTCCTGAGGTGGAAAAAATTTTCACGACTGTCTTGGTATGTTTGGACCATGATAGTGATGGTGATGTAGACACCAAGGAACTTGAAACTCTCGACCCGCTCCACTACAGCCCCGTAGATGTTAATGGGGGACTGTTCGGTCTGCCTTTTCCTGTAGTCCACGATCAGCTCCTTAGTCTTGCTCATACTGAGGGAGAGGTTGTTGTCTTGGCACCACACTGCCAGTTCTCTGACCTCCTCACTCTAGGCCGTCTCATTGTTGTCAGTGATCAGGCCTACCACCGTTGTGTCGTCAGCAAACTTAATGATAGTGTTGGAGTGTTTGGCCACTCAATCGTGGGTGAACAGGGAATACAGGAGGGGACTAAGTACACACCCCTGAGGGGCCCCAGTGTTAAGGATCAGCGTGGCAGACGTGTTGTTTCCTACTCTTACCACCTGGGGGCGGCCCGTCAGGAAGTCCAGGATCCAGTTGCAGAGGGAGGTGTTTAGTCCCAGTGTCCTTAGCTTAGTGATGAGCTTCATGGGCACTATGGTGTTGAAAGCTGAGCTGTAGTCAATGAACAGCATTCTCACATAGGTGTTCCTTTTGTCCCGGTGAGAAAGTGCAGTGTGGAGTGCGATTGAGATTGTGTCATCTATGGATCTGTTGGGGCGGTATGCAAATTGGAGTGGGTCTAGGAGGATGCTGTTGATGTGAGCCATGACCAGCCTTTCAAAGCACTTCATGGCTACGTGAGTGCCACGGGGCGGTAATCATTTAGGCAGGTTACCTTCGCTTCCTTGGGCACAGGGACAATGGTGGTCTGCTTGAAACATGTAGGTATTATAGACTCGGTCAGGGAGAGGTTGAAAATGTCAGTGAAGTCACTTGACAGTTGGTCAGTGCATGCTTTGAGTACACATCCTGGTAATCCATCTGGCCCAGCGGCTTTGTGAATGTTGAATGTTAAAGGTTTGGTTCACATTGGCTACCGAGAGCGTTATCACACAGTCATCCAGAACAGCTGGTGCTATCGTGCATGCTTCAGTGTTCATCTGATAGGCTCGCGTTACAGGGCAGCTCGCGTCTGGGTTTCCCTTTGTAGTCTGTAATAGTTTTCAAGCTCTGCCACATCCGACGAGCATCAGAGCAGGTGTAGTAGGATTCAATCTTAATCCTGTATTGACGCTTTGCTTGTTTGATGGTTCGTCTGAGGGCATAGAGAGATTTCTTATAAGCGTCCAGGTTAGTCTCCTGCTCTTTGAAAGCGGCAGCTCTAGCCTAGCTCGATGCGGATGTTGCCTGTAATCCATGACTTCTGGTTGGGATATGTACGTACCGTCATTGTGGGGACAACGTCATCAATGCACTTATTGATGAAGCCGATGACTGAGATGGTGTATTCCTCAATGCCATTGGATGAATCCCATCTGACCACTTCCGTATTGAGTGAGTCACTGGTACTTCCTGCTTTAGTTTTGGCTTGTAAGAAGGAATCAGGAGGATATAATTATGGTCAGATTTGCCAAATGGAGGGCGGGGGAGAGATTTGCATGCATTTCTGTGTGTGGAGTAAAGGTGGTCTAGGATTTGTTTTTCCCTGGTTACACATGTGACATGCTGGTAAAAAGTTGGTAAAACTGATTTAAGTTTGCCTGCATTAAAGTCACCGGCCACTAGGAGCGCCGCTTCTGGGTGAGAATTTTCTTCTTTGCTTATGGCCTTATAGAGTTGGTTGAGAGCGGTCTTAGTGCCAGCTTCACTTTGTGGTGGTAAATAGACTGCTACGAATAATAGAGATGAGAACTCTTGATAGATAGTGTGATCTACAGCTTATCATAAGGTACTCTACCTCAGGCGAGCAATACCTCGAGACTTCTTTAATATTAGACATTGCACAGCAGTTTTTATTGACAAAAAGACACAAACTCCTACCCCTCGTCTTACCAAAGGTAATGTCTCTGTTCTGCCAGTGCATGAAAAATCCCACTAGCTCAATATTGTCCTATCTTCGTTCAGCCATGTCTCAGGAAACATAAGATGTTACAGTTTTTAATGTCCCTGTTAGTGAGCATTTCTTATTTGCCAAGATAACCCATCCACCTGACAGGTGTGGCATATCAAGAAGATGAACAAACAGCTTGATCATTACAAAGGTGCACCTTGTGCTGGGGACAATAAAAGGCCACTCTAAAATGTGCAGTTTTGTCACACAACACAATGACACAGATGGATCATGTTTTGGGGGAGAGTGCAATTGGCATGCTGACTGCAGGAATGTCCACCAGAGCTGTTGCCAGAGAATTGAATGTTCATTTCTCTACCATAAGCCACCTCGCATGTCGTTTTAGAGAATTTGGCGGTATGTCCAACCGGCCCCTTTGTGCAGCTTCAAATGTCGAACAAAGTTGGAAGTTGTTGCACCTCCGTCTGTCATTTTCTTCCCGCATGTTTTGCAAGTTGCAATCTGTTTTTTTGTTGATACAGCGTAGTCTTTACATCTGAAAATAATAATTTTGGGTATCATCTTTCCAAGGGCTCCATCTGAATTCACTCGCCGATGTTCCTCTGCACTGCCACGCGCAACTTTTTCTCAGCTGGCACAATTTGATTGGCTGCTGTCCGATTCAAACTGTAATCTGTTAAATGAAGAGTTGATGCGCCGCACACTTTTTTAATAGCATCATTTTTAATTTTTGGGCTTGGGGAGGGTATCAAGTCAGTTTGAGTCAAAAGGCGCAAGTCCAAGTTAAGTCACGAGTTATTGGTGTTAAAGTCAAAGTCGAGTTGCAAGTCATCATATTTGTGACTCGAGTCTGACTTGAGTCCAAGTCATGTGACTCTATTCCACACCTCTGGAAGTTGCACACATGGGAAAACAGTCTTCGTGGCCTAGGGTCCGGGAAATGAATGTCCTTTTATAAACGCATATTATACAATTCTACGTAATTTTACATGACTGGAGACTTTGGCATAATCTTTTTTAATGCTGTGTCCAAAACAACAGGGAACTCGGAGCTAGGAAATCTCAGACTTCCGACTTCAGTATGTCCAAAACAATAGGGAACTCGAAAATCTCAGACTTCCGACTTCAGTATGTCCAAAACAACAGGGAACTCAGAGCTGGGAAATCTCAGACTTCCGACTTCAGTGCATTCAAGACAACAGGGAATTCGGGGAAAACAAACTGAGCACTGACTGGGAAAATTAGTTTTGAACGGTCATCCAACTCGGAATTCCAAATGGGGAACTCTGGCCTCTTTCTAGCGCTCAGACATTCTGACATTTTCCTGAGTTCCCAGTTGTCTTGAAAGCACTATAATACCGCACAAGGGACGAAATGACAGGCTACTTTGACACTGAGATCAGTGAAAACGACCTTGTCTTGAATCCATCAGTAGCCCAGGCCTAGGTGTGTGGAGACATATTGTATGATACAATATGAGAAGGAAATTATAGTTCTTAAAATGCTTTCCAGTTTCACTGACTCACCCAATGATGCGCAGCTCACTAGCTGGTGATGTCATATGGGCTCGTGCCAAAAGCTTCTCTCTCTCTTGTTTAACTTTTTAGACAATATTTGGAAGATTATCAAATATTTTGGTAGCCTGCAGCTGACAGATTATAGTCTTCTCTTTTCAGCAGGAGCAATTTGCAACCTTTTCCCCCCGCGATTGTAGACTATTCGAAATATTGTGAAAGGCCAGTTTTCCTGCATGCTGTATGTTGACAGAGATTTGCAGCTCGTTCCTGACTGTAGGCTATGCCTATTTATTGGGCTACACTCCACAACTAGGTTATTATTTTTTAATAGGCTATGTATCCTCTGTGGCAGGACAATTAAGGAAGAGGCAACTTGAATGAACTTTGATTGAAAAAAGTAACAAATATTTTTCATGCCAGGAGAAATACCGGATCAGGCAAAATAGGTTCCAGAACAAAACAGTCCAAAACGGAGAGGTGTCGGATCCTGTTCTGGCAGGAATTAAGTACTGGTGGTTACACCAGATACTGACTGGTTTTTATGATCTACGCCCCACAGATATATATTTTTTTGCATATCTGTATTCCCAGTCATGTGAAAACCATTGATTAGGGCTTCATTCTTTTTTTCAATGGACTGATTTCTTATATGAACTGTAACTCAGTAAAATTGTTTAAATTGTTGCATGTTGTGTTTATATTTTTGTTCAGTATATGTTGGCTCTGTATATTATAGCAATTAACACTTAGGAGACAGACAGACAGAGAGACAGACAGACAGACAGAGACAGACAGACAGACAGACAGACAGACAGACAGACAGACAGACAGACAGACAGACAGACAGACAGACAGACAGACAGACAGACAGACAGACAGACAGACAGACAGACAGACAGACAGACAGACAGACAGAAGAGAAGAGAACAAGGTGAAGCACAGACAGACAGAGTGACAGCAGAGAAGATGCAGAGACAGATTGCACAACAGGAAGGAAACAGAGGCCCAGTTAGTGGTGAGTTGTATCTCCTGTAGTGCTTTTACATGTTGTATTTGCCTTAAACATGGGCTGGTTAAAAAAGGAGGAGGACTGTTTTCTGTCCCAGTCTGCCCCTGGGCACAGCTGGGATACATAACCATGTAAGCATGAGATAAAATTCTGTTGTCACTTTTTTTGTCATACTTCTTGGCATTGTGAATTTGACATTACAATGCAATGTATGGTGACTATTCCAATTAATGGAGAGAAAAAAAAGAAGATATTTTTAACACAGACCCATAATTTGTCCCCAGGGAGTGAGCAATGCATGATAAATGAACCTCAGATTCCCTTGAAGTCTGAGAAAAATATGTAGATGAAGTATTTGAAATATCTACCACATGCATAGCATCAATAGAAATGAGTGACTCGGCACCGTGGTATGTCCGGGAAAGCTATGGGTTAATTTAAGACGGAAAGGAAACCTGTTGCCAATTAAGTGCACGAAATGCCACATGTTGCCTAGACACATCTTCAGATCGGCTGGAAAGATCAGTACATACCATATCCACTCAGGGAGAGAGAGGCTGGCAGTACATTCATTTGAAAAGGTTCCACTCATTTCAAAAGGCTACATTAATTGAGAAGGTGTGGATGATCTGAAAGCACTCTTTCATTCGTGGGGAAACGCTACGATTTAAAACGCGAAGTGAACCAGGCAGTTTTTTCCCCTGGATTCCGGAATGCGTAAAAGCACCTGATGGGATGCACAATAAAATAGGCACAATTCTACGTTGGCTAAATAACTCTTCTTCTACATCGTGGATAATATGAACATGACTATCATAACTCCATTGTTTCTGCTCTGCTTGACATTGTTGGTCGGCACAACCGAGAGTGTGGCAGAGATATGCAGGGGGACGCACTGTTTCAACTCAGAGGACTGGACCAGACCTTGTACAGGGGCGCATTGCCAGCGGCGAACGGACGCAGCACCCCAACACTTAAACCCCGTAAGGCAAGACAGGCAAGCGTTTGTTAAGCCCCTTTACCAGGATGCCCATACTAAACATCAGACCAGAAGTGCACAGGTACCATACACTATCATTCAACCACATCGTGGTGGCACGGCCACAAGCGACACGCAGAAAGAAAACCCAAGGTCCATTACCGCGGAGGTGTACCACCCCGGGTGCAAAGGAGGGAATTGTCAAGCTTCCCAGCCGCGACCAACGAGAACTGAGAGTGTCCCCCGGGAATGCAAAGGGATTGAATGTAAACTGCCACTCAGGATGCGACCCAAGCCGAAGCCTCAACCGTGCATTGGCGACAGTTGTGTCACTGGTGGTGGCGAAGACCCGAGAGGGCAGCAGCCCCCCCTGGTTCATGACAGAGCGGCGCAATTTCTTGGAGAATTTCCGGAGTTTGGATCAGAACGTGGTTCATCGCCTCTTGGAATACAGTTGACATGCGACATCAAACCAGGTTTAGCATGTGACCGTCTGATATACAGAATTTTCTATAATTTATTTTAAAAAGATCATGCCCCCAAAGTAATTAATAGTTTAGCTAGCAATTAATGTTAGTAGAAAAATATATAATTTCAGTTTACACCCATGAGAGTTGAAATGTACTCTCAGTGAATGCAACAATAACCAGCTGGCCAGTGTTACTGAACTATTGACAGAGGTACAGAAACTCTGTGAAAACCGTATAAAGATAGCTGTAGTGTGGGATAATTTATACTTTTTGAAGTGTTAAATGTAACACAATTAGAGTTAATTTAACACTTGCAATTTTGCAATAAAAATGAGGTAAAATAGAGAATAAAGGTAGTAACAGTGTATAGTTTCCTAGAATGTATGAGTGTATCAGGATTTACCACCAATTTATTACTGCAACCTTTAATAATTCAGTCTGAAAGGTATTTTTGTATGCAGTTCGAATATAACCCCCCCAGAAATGTATTTCACTATGTAAATGATCAATGTGATGAGTATTTGTGCATGTGGGTGAACACATGTATCCCTAGCTACCCTGTCCTCCCTCCAACACAGGCAACAATGAGGTGCCCTCGGAGGACACCCTGGTGCTGCAGCTACGTTTGGCCAAGGGCCAGGAGAAGCTGGTGGAGGCACTGAAGGGCCAGCAGGAAGAGATCAGGGAGCTGCAGAGCAGACTGAGCCAACAGCAGGGGACGCTGGTCAGCCAGCAGAGAGAGATCCTGGAGGAGCAGAGCAGACTGAGCCAACAGATGGACCAGGTCTGGAACCACGTCTGAAACATTGTGGTTTCCCTTCGCTGGAGGGAAGATTTAATAGACATGATGCAACGCTTTGCTGTTGCCCGGCAACTTCAACATCTGCTGTGTTTATAATAATAGACCACTGGAAGGTTTAATTAATTACTTTTGGGCAACATTTTGGTCAATAAACGTTTAATAAAGTCTACCTAAAACCATCCAATAAAAGAAACAAACAAAACTGTTATTGCAGGACTCTGAAGGAGCTTGCTCTGATGAAGTAGCTTGCTCTGATGAAGGAGCTTGCTCTGATGAAGGCGCTTGCTCTGATGAAGATGCTTGCTCTGATGAAGGAGCTTGCTCTGATGAAGGAGCTTGCTCTGATGAAGGAGCTTGCTCTGATGAAGGAGCTTGCTCTGATGAAGGAGCTTGCTCTGATGAAGGAGCTTGCTCTGATGAAGGTGCTTGCTCTGATGAAGGTGCTTGCTCTGAAATGCGTCAACATTATTGAAAGTTGCCATCCTGAACCTTTTTTCAGTAAATGTATGTTTGGTCCCATCTCAGGTCAAGGCCCAGTATGGCCTACTCCTAGAGAATGTCAAGCAGATGTCCTTCCAGGGCATGCAGGAGGAGCTAGAGAGCCACATGGTGGCCCTCAGAGGCCAGGCCAGGGCCCATCACACCCAGGCCTACACTGTGCACAAGGTGGACATGGAAGCCAGAGTGATGGATGTAGACCTCCCCGTGTTGACATGCAGGTCCTGTGGAGCGGAGGAGTACTGCGACTTCAGGACAGGTCCGCCGCAATGTGAGAGGTGCACCATCTGTCCAGCGGGCTTCTTCCTGGTGTCCCAGTGTTCCATCCATGCTGACAGGATATGCCAGGTGAGGCTATAAAAGCTTGAATATTCTAAATGTACAAACACACCCATTCAGGAGTTGTATTATATGAATCATTATTTATATTTTTACAGGACAGAGATGAATGCCTTGAAGTAGCAAACCTGTGTTCAGAACAGAAGAAATGTCTAAACACGCCAGGTAAGAAGGGTTTAGACTGTTTGGCGAAAAACTTGTACTGTATCAGTGTTAACCTATTCCCAAATCATTTTTAAGAATATGCTACATATAACAATTCCTCTTCCACTCACTCTATAAATAGAAATGTACTACTTGTGTATGTGTGTGAGAGAGGGTTAACTTCTGTCCTCCACTGTTTCTATGTGAACCAGGTGGATTCAGGTGCCAGGGCTTGTCTGACAGAGAGGCCAGCACAGGCTTGTGTGGACATGCCTACTTCTATAACTCGGAGATGGAGGAGTGTCAGGCCTGTCAGGAGTGTGAGGTGGAGCAAGTGGCCACACCCTGCACCTTCACGAGTGACACCGTCTGCTCCACCCCCTCCACCACTGACAGCAGCAGGCTGTCCCTGTCCTGGGCTGGGGTTGTGACCCTGCCTCCTACCAAGAGCCACGCCCCTGGTCACGCCTTCCCCAACCTGCAGCTCCACATCCATGGTCGGGGCGACAGCAATCTGCTGGCCACCGAAGACGGCCATCTGGTGCTGCGACAGCACGGCCTTGTGTGGGCAGACGAGAACTTGGCCCTG
The DNA here is from genome assembly GCF_034236695.1 of Oncorhynchus nerka. Lineage (NCBI taxonomy): Eukaryota > Metazoa > Chordata > Actinopteri > Salmoniformes > Salmonidae > Oncorhynchus > Oncorhynchus nerka. Next base: position 87,615,438 of record NC_088415.1, read on the forward strand.
AGCCATGGATGCCGCAGTTTCGTCCAGGTGTGTCTGCAGCTTAACACCAGTGACCTGACCGAGGGGCGGGACCTTAGTGGGGTCAGGGTGGAGCAGCGGGAAGTTAAGTCGCTCCAGAGTGCCAGTGTCAGTGGGGTGGCAGAAGTTGCTCCAGGAAGTATACTCTCCCTGCTCCTCAGGAGTGCCAGCCACCATTGCAACCACACAAGCGATGGCCTGCACCTCCATGACCCATCTGTGGCCCCTCTCAGTCTCTTTTGGCTGTCCCACGATACCGGTGCAGTTGCCATGACTGCGCAGGCAGTGTCATCGGCACACTACCACACCAACTACCGGCCCGCCTTCAAGACCACGTCCACCTCTGACCCGTATGTTGTGGGGCTGACTCACGATGGGCGTGGAGTGCGCTTCACCGAAAGTGGCACAGTGCGCTTTGTGTTCCAACAGGCACTCTACTCCATGGGCCAGGCGTGCGTGACGGAAGGCTTTCACCTGCTGGCCTACCTCAACCACAATGGTAGCAGCATGGAGCTGGCTCGAACATATAAGACTGGTGTCCACTATCGCGACACGTCCATCTCCATGTCGGCTGCTACCATGGTCGGCCCTGGCGATACTCTGGGCTTTGAGATCCTCTCCCCGGGGCAGTGCAACATTCGCTACTTCGGTGACGACTCCGGCATCAGCGCCCTCAGTTTGGTGTGGATCCCCACTGCCATCTCCTCCGCCCTCTCCGCCTCCGTGGCACGCACAGGCTTGCCCTCCGGAGCAGTGCGCAACAAGCCCTTGTATTTCCGCCAGGTGAGCCCCCACATGTCGCAGATGCAGGTCGGGCTTCCAGGGAAGGGTCGCGCTGAACAAGGACGTGAGTTTGTCTTCACGGAGAGCGGGACAGCCAGCTTTGCACTGGACCTGAAGCTGATCCACTCCTGCAACCCGGTTAAAATCACCCTGCTCCGACATAGAGGCGAGGGGGCAGGGGAGGAGGGCAAGCCAGTGCCCCTGGCCCAGCAATTCGGGGGCCAGATGCCAGAGGGCAGTGGGTGGGCAAGTGTGGGGCTGCGGGCCTCCTTCCAAGTCCACAATGGCACAGCGGTTTTTGTCACATTGGACTGCGTGCGAGGACGCATCAATCAGATCAGTCATCAGGCGGGGAGCGGCGTCTCCATACTGTGGGTGGCAGCGTAGCCTAGTGGTTAGAGCGTTAGTTCGAATCCCCGAGCTGACAAGGTACAAATCTGTCGTTCTGCCCCTGAACAGGCAGTTAACCCACTGTTCCTAGGCCGTCATTGAAAATAAGAATTTGTTCTTAACTGACTTGCCTAGTTAAATAAAGGTACATTTGTTACAAATAAATATCACTAGTCTAGAAACACCAAACTAACAATACCTAAAGCATGGTTTACCGAATGTTTTACTTATTCAATTAGCCTTTGATCAACAAAATTGGCCAATTTTAGCATGATTTACGTCATGTATAAAAAGTACCCTTACATATACTGACTTAAAATACACCAAAGGATGGTTTTGGTGAGTAGCAGAGAGAATATTTAAGCTTTATGGTCTTTTATGCATATTCTATACTGTATTTTGATATTATAAGGATGCTAGAATTAGCATTGTTATTCAACAATTCTTGGTATGAACCTTCTTTCAGGTTTACATTTGCTGGGCGCATATCTTGTATTTACAGTGTATAATTGAGTTACTGCATTGACGCCAGAGCTTTATAGAAGATACTTAAAATTCTTTTTGCTTTCATCAAGGATAATTTTGCAGGGCTGGTTTTACTCTGAAGTGTGTTAAGAACATATGTTTTAGGTTAGCCGCCATTTTCTAAATGTAAGTGTGTCCGCTGCATGCCTTCGTTAATGACCATTTTCAGGAGACCCAGAAAGGGTTTGTACACTCGTGTGGAGGTCCACTTGTGTTAGACCAGCCACAAAGAAGTTTAGAATTATACAGAGTTCTGTAGACAGTGACATCCTACATCCACTATTTAGACCAGCAATTATGCCACCAGCCAAAGTGGCAGTCTTTAATGCCGTAATACATACTTTGTAAATATTAAAACAGAAAACACTGATTATGACACCAAACCTCATTCTTATTAAGTCACCTGCATTGCTTGCCGTTTGGGGGTTTTAGGTTGGGTTTCTGTACAGCACTTTGAGATATCAGCTGATGTAAGAAGTGCTTTATAAATAAATTTGATTTAAACACTCACTGCTTTAAAAACGCACAAGACTGTAGGCTATATATTTTAATAATGGTTGAAAGTTTGTTATATATTTAAGCATTACTGCCCGAGGGGGTGTGGCATATGGCCAATATACCACGGCGAAGGGCTGTTCTTGGATATAAAACTTCAAGGTGCCTTATTGCTATTATAAACTGGTTCCCAACATAAATAGAACAGTAAACAAGTATCTGTGCATCATACCCATGGTATAATTACATTTACATTTAAGTCATTTAGCAGACGCTCTTATCCAGAGCGACTTACAAATTGGTGCTTTCACCTTATAATGTCTCATATATAATTATACACACACAGGTGAATGAAATGCTGTTTCAGCCAATCAGCATCCAGGACCCAAGCTACCCGGTTTATAATATGTATTATAACACATTATCTACGTTTTCACAGGATAATGTATAAATGTTACTACAAGCTGCCATGCTATATGTCCCTAACCCTAATTCTAACGTAATCATAAAGACAGAGACAATCTGTCATACTGTATACCTTTTGTAATCACATGTATAGACCTGCGTTGTCATGAGACATGTCTGTCCTTATGGCTTGAATTAAACCCAGGTGTTGCCGGCAAAAAAAAAAAAAAAAAAGACCCAGATGTTTTGCATTGCAGATCAAAAGACACAGCAGGTCTTTCACGTTGAATATAAACAGTTAAAATGGCATTCGAAAGGGGTTAACAGTTTTCCAGTTATAACCTCTCCTCTCTCAGAATGTTTCCAATGCCTTGGCTAAAGATCAATACGTACAATACTCATCATATGAAATTCAATTCAACAGAGCAGGGCACACAATGTGTGAAAGCGTCACCCTATTCAGAGCACGGTATAGTTTTATGTGTAGTTTTCATATGGCTGCAGACTAGGAGTGATTCAATAACTCATGGTCCTAGTGAAGCCAATGAGCTCGTCTGTGCATGTCATGAGATGTGATCTGTTGCTATATAAAGAAGGACCAAAAACCTGCAGACTCACCCACGTGAAACAAAATACTACAGTTTACTATAGAATACTACAGCACTTATAGAATTCTGCAGTAAACTGTAGAATATACTACACATTGTAGTGTACCTCGACCATATGTAGTACTTACAATAGGATATTGCTGAATACTATAGTAAATACTACAGTATACTACAGACCACAAAAGCACTATAATTTACACTACAGCGTGGGACTCCAACCCTGTTCCTGGAGAGCTGCCCTCCTGTAAGTTTTCACTCCAGCCCTGTTCCTGGAGAGCTGCCCTCCTGTAAGTTTTCACTCCAGCCCTGTTCCTGGAGAGCTACCCTCCTGTAAGTTTTCACTCCAGTTCCAGTTGTAATTAACCTGATTCTTATCAACTAGCTAATTATTAGAATCAGGTGTGCTAGATTAGGGTTGGAGTGAAAACCCACAGGACTGTAAACTCCAGGAAAAGGATTGGAGATCCCTATACTGCATTATATATTTTGCATATACCCTGCCCATTCCCCTCCCTTATCCCAATGTTTGCCACCCGTACAGTAAGTGCCAAAACTACATGCCAAGTATCGACAATATATTGTGTTCCCTAGAGGTGAAAGAAAAGAGCATAAGTTCTGAACAGTCCATTCAGACCTCAGTCCTACCTACAGGTTATTGAAAATATATATTTTTTAAAATGTATTTTGTTCAGTAGGTTTCCTCAAAGGCTGTCAAAGACTTAGTAAATACTACAATCATGTCTGCAAAAACACTACAGTATACTACAGGCCGCAAAAACACTACAGTAATTACAATAGTATAATAGTTCTTACTACAGTATTTATACTATAGTAAACTGTAAATACAGTCTTGTCCACAAAACTACACTAAGCATTACCATATTCACTGTAGTGTTTTTACGGACTTTAGTGAATACTACACTATTTAACTATACAATACTATAGTATTTTTTTTCCCACATGGGCAGCAGCTTTTCAGGAACAGAGGTGCCTAATTTCTATTTTAAAAGGCTTCTAAATGGCACAGGTATTAGTAAAGGGCATGAAGGTACTATTTTAACCTAGTTTATTTTTCCGTTGCAAAACGTTTCACTACAGTGTTCCCTACTGAACAGGACTCAGTTTACTTTACATTGATATACGTCAGGCTCATTATATTGAGATCAACAATGTTGATGCTAATGGTAAGTAACTATGATAATATACCAACAAACAAAAACATCCCCTTACCATTTATTTAGCTACACCTTTAAAATCTCAAGTACAGTAGTTGAAAAAAGCAACTCCTCTCCTTACCTCTTATGTATACTTGTATTCCTATATGGGGGGGGGTCAATCGTATTGGATCGGGATTATGTTTGTCACAGACTATTCCACATGGTCAAAAAGGGACAGAATTCAAAGAGCATGTCATCATGGGAGAAATGAAAACCACTCCACTTACGACTGGTGAGTTATAGCTATAATAAAAAAAATAAAAAAAGGCCAAAGTCCTTAACCTAGTGCTGGCCCCTGTCTGGGGACCAAGCCAGCCTCTCACGTTAGGGCTTTAACCACAGGTTAACGCAAGTGTCCAGTGTTTCCAGATTTCTATGGAAATATGACCTAGAATTAATCACAATACGTGTACAATTGTTTTCCTTCCCCCAAAAATTGCAATTAAATATTTTCTGTGTTGGAAAGGGTGTGGGCGTACCCCCAACCACAGAAAGGGTGTGGGCGTACCCCCAACAACAGAAAGGGTGTGGGCGTACCCCCAACAACAGAAAGGGTGTGGGCGTACCCCCAACAACAGAAAGGGTGTGGGCGTACCCCCAACAACAGAAAGGGTGTGGGCGTACCCCCAACAACAGAAAGGGTGTGGGCGTACCCCCAACAACAGAAAGGGTGTGGGCGTACCCCCAACAACAGAAAGGGTGTGGGCGTACCCAACAACAGAATGGGTGTGGGCGTACCCAACAACAGAATGGGTGTGGGCGTACCCCCAACAGAATGGGTGTGGGCGTACCCCCAACAGAAAGGGTGTGGGCGTACCCCAACAGAAAGGGTGTGGGCGTACCCCAACAGAAAGGGTGTGGGCGTACCCAACAACAGAATGGGTGTGGGCGTATCCCCAACAGAAAGGGTGTGGGCGTATCCCCAACAGAAAGGGTGTGGGCGTATCCCCAACAGAAAGGGTGTGGGCGTACCCCAACAGAAAGGGTGTGGGCGTATCCCCAACAGAAAGGGTGTGGGCGTACCCAACAACAGAAAGGGTGTGGGCGTACCCCCAACAGAATGGGTGTGGGCGTACCCCCAACAGAAAGGGTGTGGGCGTACCCCAACAGAAAGGGTGTGGGCGTACCCCAACAGAAAGGGTGTGGGCGTACCCCAACAGAAAGGGTGTGGGCGTACCCCAACAGAAAGGGTGTGGGCGTATCCCCAACAGAAAGGGTGTGGGCGTACCCCCAACAGAAAGGGTGTGGGCGTACCCCCAACAGAAAGGGTGTGGGCGTACCCCCAACAGAAAGGGTGTGGGCGTACCCCCAACAGAAAGGGTGTGGGCGTACCCCCAACAGAAAGGGTGTGGGCGTACCCCCAACAGAAAGGTGTGTCATAAAAAATAAAAACGCTAGTAGACCAGCTCATCCTCTCTGAGGAAATGTAACTTTAATTTTTAAAATGTTTTTAACAGTCTGTTTGAGATCCAAGTTTGAGGTTGGGTTTTTGAAGTGTGTCCCCCCCCCAATTGATGCTTTGGCCACAAAGTATAAGTATAGGATGACTCAACATTATTTGGGTATGTGTTACCATAATATTTACTTTTAAAAAGTTACATTTTCACTACGCAGTTCCTTTCAACAGCTAACAGCAATATTTGGGTCAATTAACAACTAAGGACATTGAAACGCAAGGCTAAACTTCACTTTCTGGTCTCGCAGCAATCACGTAGTTATTGAAAGTGCACGTGTGCTGATACTATGAGTGAATTATAGTGCATCGTTTTGCTCTTCTGTAAGATCTGCGGTGATACTCGCGGCAATGTCATATCGCGGAGTCAGTTTAAAATGCCACTTTGCTTAGTTGAAGTTTTTAAAAAAGACAGTGAATAATGAAGATGGTTCACTCAGGGGGGTGGGGGTCAGTTCCGGTCTGCTTTGGTTCTCCCATAGACACCAATGCAATAGCAGCTGGGGTTGGTCTGCTAAGTTCATTGACTAATGTAGCCAGAAAAAAAAAATGAAGACGTAGAGTGTCTCGCTTCCTCTTCAGTCTCTGGTTTACTGTTAAATTACACTTACCTAAGATGGTGTTGAAACACCCAGAACGTTAAGTGCACTAGATCATTATTTAGCTAGGTCCAGCATGTCCCAGTTAGCACGGGTGCTGCATGCAATGCTAGTGGAAATGGTTAGCACAGCTAGCTGTGTTCTCAAAACCACAAAAAATGTCCTTCAGACCATTACAATAATATACACAGCCACACCATGTTTTCAGACTGTGTGTGGAACTTGACTATCACACGTTTTTTTTGGCATGCGGGTAGAGTGAGAAGCCAATCAGGAAATGCTTCACAATTTAAATATTGTCAACTTTTACAGATAATAGCAAGTACAGTATATTACAGATATACAATGTCAGCTCCTTTGAGGGACTTGCTTTTTGAATGCTTTTGAGACCGCAACTTCCACTACTAGTCAGGAGATGCTGGACAAAAAAAAAACACCTGCCTGCATGGAGGGGTGACACCACCCGCCTAAGGTGGGAGACTTCACTTAAAAGAAAACTCCCCCTTTAACAGTAGGTGGGTTGTCCATTGACATCAATGCATGCGTCAATGTTATGCTCATATCTCTAATTAGGATTCGGTCCTTGGGGAGTATCGCAGACGGGCCGGGGAGAAAGTGTGGTATCCACATGTTTCACAGACAGAAGACCAACTGCAACTAGGAGAATGTCTGCTTTTGAGAACTCTTTTGAGATTGACACAATCACCCATCGGGTCACCTTAACAGTGTCCCACTGACAAACAGTCCCAGAGGGTGAGAGAGAGGGAGGGGGAGATAGACACAGAAACTAAGGGAAAAATAGGAGGGGTAGACAGAGCGAAGAGTAGAGACAGGAGAGAAAGAGCTACAGTTACCGCCTGTGGAAGGATACAGTAGCCCTCTAGGTGATGATGCGCCATCTGGAAGGAGTTGGGGCTTGTTTGGGAGGCATCTCAGGCAAGCTTTTTCCTCAGTTTCCCTGTTAACTCTGTATATTCCTCAAGATAAAGGCTTACCCATATGATTTTCCTGAATGGCCATAGAAAAACATGTATTTGTGTTGTCCTGTAGGCGTACAAAGGAAGTGGAAAAATCAATTACGAAGTGTACCTTCCGAAATCCTACCTCTTCAACGAGACAATGTGACGTGGTTCTCACTTAGCCATCTTAAGATGAAAGCACTAAGTCACTCTGGAAAAGAGCATCTGCTAAATTGTACCTAAGTGTTAAATGTTTAAGACATTGAGAGTATCCAACAATGTACTCAACATTAAAACCGTATCCAAAATGTACTACACTAAACATGCCTTCCTTTCCAGTACAGCCACCTATGGCTTTCAGTATTTATTACTCTTCCTGGGGTCCCAGGTCAGAGACAGTCAAAGAAAGCATATCTTTCAGATAAGGACTTACTATATTGGGGGGGGGGGGGGACTGAGTGTGCTATATCTTGTCAAATGTAACAGTACCTTGCGTTCTCCCCTAATAGTATAGTTGGCACAACAACATTGGACCTGCAGTTTGGTTATTGGGTAACAGTAGATCTAGTGCCATCTAGAGGTTAAAACTGGGCATAGATACCAAGGCAATAAACGCTCTGCATATGAACACTCATTCGCACGCTTTTTGGCAAGGCCCGCAGGAAACAAGTTTTACAGTTTAAAGTAATTGATTAGTCCATTATGTGACCCCCAAAAATAAAACCAGTAGTACTGAACACATATCCATCTCATTAAATGCAATTTCACTTAGAGGTTGACAAAAGAAAATAAGTGAAAAACACCGCAACATGCATTGTTCGGTTTAATATAGCTATGCTTTATATTTTACAGTAACCACAAATCTTTGGCTATGTTCAGGATAACATTAATCCAAAATGCAAGTCGTTGACATTGACCTGGTTGCCATCAATACCGTTCTGACACCTGTATAGCTGACACAACAGAAGCCCACTCACAAGATAGTTAGAGGTATTTTTGATATACCATTTTAGGAGGCCATGTAATATCACCATACAGTAGTTGCCTTTAATACTACATGATCATGATTGTACTTGAAGCCTTACGATTAATTTGCACATTTCCTTTAAATGACATACTACAATCAATGCTATGGTGCATTCCCTCCTTAATATATTATTTTTAGAGCTCTCATTGCTCTCTAAAAGCATTAACATCCACTTATTTATATCAACTAATTCAATTGGTTACTACTGTTTTCCCATTGAGTTTTATTAGAAAGAAAAAAATAATTGTCAGTGTAAATATTTCAAAAGAGAGAAGGCTTTGATCTAAAAAGGTAATCTATAAACACCGGGCAACTTCTTTCCTACAGGTTAAAAATCCTAATGATGGATTCAAAATGGAGCCATGTCATGATCCTGTATGTACCGGAAAGCATCTCTTAAGGCTTCGTCAAGGCAACTATGTGGTAGACACAGTAAACGTGGTATGAACTAATGATACAGCCAACATCAACTATCAGCCACAAACAAGAAAGGAATAAGAACAGGGGGATGTTGAGTAGTATTTTTCCTCAACTGATACAGGAGCAGTAAAGGACAAGTTTACTAATTTGTTTTTGTTTTTAAAGCAAATTGCCTCTTTTTCCCCCAAGGGGTGTTGCAGCGCCCTCAGCACCTTTACTTCCCACAGCTTTGACAAAAAGAGGGAAAAAAAAGAATGACAAATAGGCCAAATGTAACCAACTGTGGAATGTATGAAAATCAACATAGTATATCAATATAATGTTATTCGGTTTTAAGAACAGTATTTATAATTCAGGTCTATGACGATTACGCCATTATCCAGTATACGGCCTAGGCTACTTGGCAGTCTTCTGTTCATAACTCAATGTAGAAGTTAGTGACATCTTTTGTCTGTGTTAGTAACACATGATGGTGTGGTTGGTTTTTGGTTCATGCTGCAGTCAGAGCCGGAGAGAAGGAAGAGGATGAGAGAGGTAGAAGTATAAGACAGGTGTTTTAGGAGTGTAACTGTCAAAGAAGGATAAAGAATAAGAGGAACAGAAAGAAACAAACAGGGGTCTTAGTGCAGGATCTCCAGTAGGAGACGTTTGAAGTCTCCTCCACACTCAGAGCTCAGAGCTTCTTTCAGAGGAACATCATACTTCTCCAGGTACATCTCCTTAATGGTCTCCAGGTCAAACTGTTGGAAACAAACATTTACATGATCTTCTGGTTCTATAATTATCCTCGTATGACATTGATATGTTCTTATTTAGAGGGCAAGTAGTAGTAGTATTTGTGGGTTGCACCTCTGTCCGCACATTGTTATGAACATACGACTCATACTGGTGCCCAGTCATTCTGAACGAAAGACGAAAAGACTTGTCAAAATTACACGACAGCGGCCTGCAAATTCAATGATATTGCTCAAGAAATAATGAAATGTCCTCAAATTTACTTTAGAGAGAGCTGGCCATTAGCTAGCAAAGTTTGTAAAAGTAAAACTATTGCTAACGTTAGCTAGCTAAAATTCAGTGCCGTCCCCTCAATCTTAGCTAGCTAAAGTCATACTGCATCTAAAGCCAATCTGGCGACATCACAATGATAAAGATTTTCCCCTTTGAAAATGTCATCGTGTTTCCAAGCCACAGTAATGCACTTTAGACTACATCTTTTTCAGTTGGGCATCAGTCCTAAAACATTAAAAACAATATTGTGAAGAAACTTGCAACCCATGAAGAGAGCTAATAAAGTTGAATACGTTTCAAATGATTTGACAAAACAAATGGTACACAGAATAACTCCCGTTGCGCAAGAAATAATTATAAAACGGTGACAGTTTCCTTATTATGGTAAACAAAATAATTGTTGCTTTAGCAGAGTGATTCCTGAGCAAGGTCGCGTCATATGCTCAAGCAACAATTGTGGCACCACCCTCCATCATACGCCCTACACAATACTGTTAGGAAACGAGGGGGGGGGGCATAGTCTAACAGGACAAACGCTTTAGAAACACAGTGGTGGTACTAAACCCCTTAAAGAGTAATATTCTGTGTCTCATGCCTTGATGTCATACCTCTGAGCGACCAACAATGATGCGGATGAGCGTGTCTTCGTCAGTGCCCGCCCCTTTCATTGCGGCGTTCAGGCGACGGGCAAAATAGAGCTGAGGGTTTTTGGCACAACGCACTGTAGAGAAAGAGATGTGCATGCAGACACACATATGAATACTTCCCTGTGTGCCTCACAGAGCACTGAGTTGGAGGGGCACTTAAGTCTAACTCCAGCATTGGGTTCAATGTCATGGCAACTCAGTCAAAAAAAAAAAAGAAAAAAGCCACGGTTCTGTTTACATTTGATGAATGAAAGTTTATTTCCTAATTTGAAGTAATTTGCTTTATGTCACATTTACAACTAGTGGCAGTGAATGGTTTCACCCTCAGTCACCTATATGGAACAAAAATATAAAAACATAACATGAAACAATTTCACTGAGTTAGTTCATAAGAAAATCTGTCAATTTAAATAAATGTATTAGGCCCTAATCTATAGATTTCACATAACTGGAAGAGGCACAGTGTGTGGGTATAGGCCCACCCACAGGGGAGCAAGGCCCAGCCAATCAGAATTAGTTTTCCCCACAAAAGGGCTTTATTATCGACAGATATACTACTCAGTTTCATCAGCTGTCCAGGTGGCTGGTCCCAGGTGAAGCCGGATGTGGAGGTCCTGGGCTGGAGTGGTTACACATTTAGGTCGTTTTATCAGACACTCTTAGCCAGAGCGACTTACATGAACAATTAGGGTTAAGTACCTTGTTCAAGGGCACGCCGACAGATTTTTCACCTAGTCAGGTCAGAGACTGAAACCAACAACCTTTTCATTACTGACCCAACGCTCTTAAACCACTAGGCTACCTGTCGCCCCTACACATGGTCTGAAGTTGAGGCCGGTTGGACGTACTGCCAAATTCTCTAAAATGATGTTCGAGGGATGGATTATCTTGGCAAAGGAGAAATGCTCACCAACAGGGATGTAAACAAATGGAGAACTATTTGTGTGTTATGGAACATTTCTGGGATCTTTTATTTCAGCGCACAAAACCAACCCTTTACAACTCAACAGTTTCTACCCCCAAGCCATAAGACTCCTGAACAGGTAATCAAATGGCTACCCGGACTATTTGCATTTTGTGCCCCCCCCCACCCCTCCTTTTACACTGCTGTTACTCTGTTTATCATATATGCATAGTCACTAACTATATGTACATACTACCTCAATTGGGCCGACCAACCAGTGCTCCCGCACAGTGGCAGACCAGGCTATCTGCATTGTGTCCCTCCACCCACCCTCTTTTACGCTACTCTCAGTTTATCATATATGCATAGTCCCTTTAACCATTTGTACATACTACTTCAGCCTGACTAACCGGTGTCTGTATGTAGCCTTGCTACTTTATATAGCCTGTCTTTTTACTGTTTTACCTACCGGTTGTTCACCTAATACCTTTTTTGCACTATTGGTCTGCAAGTAAGCATTTCACTGTAAGGTCTACACCTGTTGTATTCAGCCCATGTGACAAATAAATGTATTTGTGTTTATATTTTTGTTCAGTGTATCTAACTTACAGGTAGTTAGCAACCATGTAAAACATGGCCTTTAGAAATGACATACCCAGGGTGATGTAACACTCCTTTAAGGTCCCAGTGGCTTCGTTGTCAATGGCATCCAGGATCTCTGTCCCAGAGAGCTGAAGAGAACAAACAGGACAGTGAACACAGAATCAAGATGGTGATCCATTTGTCCATGTTCATACAGAGTACAAAACATAACTGACTACTGCCAGGCAATTTCCCCAAGTACTTAGAAGTGCTTCCATTTAAATGGCAAATAGTTTTATTTCCTTCTTATTTTTAAAAAGTGGGGCAGTCCCACTCCTCACGCATCTGTTTATTGGATAGGACAGATCGAGGAAAGAGCAGTGGGACAGATCTGCAGCAGTATGTGGGATGAGGCAGCGGCTTATGCCACTGGACCAACCTAGTAATAACGGTTATTTTCTTACACTGTTGACTATTGTCAATTCAGAGCGTTGACAGAGTTAATGACCCCCCCAGTGGCAGGTGTGCTGTACATACTGTAAATAGCAGGTGTACTGTACATACCTGCTCATAGATCTTGAAGGTGGCCTGAAGCTGCACGTAGTTCCTGTGTGTCAAAATGTAACTGAAGGTGGACTCGTCCGTTCCAAAACGACCCTCTCCTGCCTGACATCCACAAACAAAGACCAGAAGTCACTTCATCAAGACACCAGCAGAAAGCACAGGGATACACAGTCAAAGTCAGTGCTTAGGGAAAAAAAAATGAATTCTGGCTCGAGATCCATACACACAACTTGGATTTTTGCATAAATTAGACATTGATGTCAATGGCAGATTTACACGAAAGAAATTGTTTAGTCACGTTCCACAACCGCTATTTGTTGAAGTCTTACCTTTATACCGATTCCTAGAGCATCATGGGGGGTTGATAGACATAAAACAAGAGCCTGGTACCGTACGTAGTGAGCTCACCTCAAACATAGCGGTCGCATCCTGCTCGGCCAGTCCCTCGTCCACCTCGAAGCCTTCATCTCGGTTAGCCTATCAGGGTAGAGAGAAGAGGGTGTGGGGGTAAAGAGATGCAAAGGGAGAGCGAGGGGGACAAAGAAAGGATGGCGACAGACCGAGTAAGAGTGAAAGAGCAGGTCTGGGAGGAATCAACCTATCAAGCGAAGCTATGATGTAATGCCACTTTGTTGACTCACAAGGAAGGTTTTCCCAAACCAAAATGTATTTTCCTGTTTCCCATTTAATTCTTTTAACTTTCATACCTAGCAGTCATTCTTATCCAAATTAATTTACATGGTCATTGTGATAGGATTGAGGGGATATGAGTCATGTACCTTTTAGTGCAGGGGAAGTGGGAAGGGGGCGGGGAAAGAGTGGGCACAAGGCCCACAGACTGGCCTCCCAATGGGAAACACCTCCAGTTGATGTCGTGTCGCCTTGTCACGTGATCAATTGGTGCAAAATGTGTATATTTAGCACATGTACTTTAAGCATAGAATATCACCCTGTCTACCTGCAGAAGAGATATCAGGAGGTTCTTGACATCTCCACTGGTGTCATCCTCAATGTCAGCCACAAGGTCACGTTCGTTCACTGGAGGGTAAACAAATGGGTCTCACTGTAGAGGTCATTCCAGATGTACAGTACCAGTCAAAAGTTTTGAATGAGTAGGTGTCCAGGGCCTTTTTACATATTTACATTGTAGAATAGTGAAGATATCAAAACTATGAAGTAACACATAAGGAATCATGTGGTAATCAACAAAGTGTTCATTTTTTATTTGAGATTCTTCAAAGTAGCCAACCTTTGCCTTAGCTTGGCACACTTGGCATTCTCTCAACCAGCTTCATGAGGTAGTCACCTGGAATGCTTTTCAGTTAACAGGTATGCCTTGTTTAAAAGTCCATTTGTGGAATTTCTTTCCTTCTTAATGCATTTGAGCCAATCCGTTGTGTTGTGACAGTAGGGATAGCATGCAGAATATAGTCTTTTAAGAAATAGGGCTAAGTCCATATTATGTCAAGAACAGCTAAAATAAGCAAATAGAAATGACAGTCCATCATTACTTTAAGACATGAAGGTCAGTCAATAGTGAATTTTTAAAAACTTTCTTCGAGTGCAGTCGCAAAAACCATAATCCGCTAAGAAACTGGCTCTCATGAGGGCTGCCACAGGACAGAAAGACTGTTACCACTGCTGCAGAGGATAAGTTCATTAGAGTTACCAGCCTCAGAAATTGCAGGCCAATAAAATGCTTCTGAGTTGAAGTTGAAGTAACAGACACATCAACTGTTCAGAGGAGACTGTGTGAATCAGGCCTTCATGGTCAAATTGCTGCAAAGAAACCACTACTAAAGGACACCAATAAGATAATTGCTTGGGCCAAGAAACACACAATTGACAATAGACCGGTAGAAAGCTGTCCTTTGGTCTGATGAGTCCAAATTTGAGATTTTCCCACCGTGTCTTTGAGAGACGCAGAGTAGGTGAAAGGATGATCTCCGCATGTGTGGTTCCCACTGTGAAGCATGGAGGAGGTGGTGTGATGGTGCTTTGCTGGTGACATGGTCTGATTTATTTAGAATTCAAGGCACACTTAACCAGCATGGCAACCACAGCAATATGCCAGCCCATCTGGTGTGTGCTTAGTGGGACTATCATTTGTAAAAGGACAATGACCCAACACACCTCCAGGCTGTGTAAGGGCTATTTGACCAAGGAGAGTGATGAGTGCTGCATCAGATGACCTGGCCTCCGCAGTCAGACATCAACCCAATTGAGATGGTTGGGGATGAGAGGACAGCAGAGTGAAGGAAAAGCAGCCAACAAGTGCTCAGCATATGTGGGAACTCCTTCAAGACTGTTGGAAAATCATTCCAGGTGAAGCTCGTTGAGAGAATGCCAATAATGTGCAAAACTGTCATTAAGGCAAAGGGTGGCTACTTTGAAGAATCTAAAATATATTAGGATTTGTTTAACACTTTTTTGGTTACTACATGATTCCATAGTTTACATCTTCACTATTACTCTACAATGTAGAAAAAGTAAAAATAAAGAAAAACACCATTTCAGATGTGTTAGGAAAACAAAGTAGCAACAAATGAAGACAAAAGTTCACAAAACCAAATAATGGGATGTCAAAACGCAATACTATGAAAGGACAGCAATTTGAGAAGAATGAATTCAATATCACAACAGCATGGAATGTATCAATAATTCCCTTGACAGACATTGGGCCAGCATATTTTTTTAAGGGGGTAAACAGTGTCACGTTTCATCGACAGTTGGAGATTTCCCAAAAGCTCCAACATTACTCTAAAATGAATTTATGATGTCATGTCTAAATCTCCACCAGCGAACGAGGGGAAAACGTGACCGATTCCACTGTGATTCATCCTAGTGACTCACATAACAAATACAAGAATACTGGTTGCGTGTGGGTTGACTGACCATATTCTGGACCATAAAATATATTATGAAGTCCTGGATAAAAATACTTACCCTGGGCATACGCCTCCTGGCAAGTCAGGATCTCCTGTTGGGAGAGAGTCAGGGAATAAGAGTCATTCTGCTTTAGCATTTCTGTTTTCATTCACTAAATAATAATATTTTTTACATTTTTTATTTAACTAGTCAAGTCCATTAAGAATTTTTATTTTCAATGATAGCCTAGGAACAGTGGGTTAACTGCCTGTTCAGGGGCAGCTTGGGGGTTTGCAACCTTCTAGTTACTAGTCCAACGCTCTAACCACTAGGCTACCCTACCTCCCCTGCTCTTTGTCAAAAAAACAAGTTGGACAGGTAACGATCTGTTGAACAGTATTGTGACAGGTGAAATGGACCTGCTGAACAGCGTTGTTTGTCATTATCGTGCAATTACATTCCTGCAGGGTGCAGATTTGACAGTCCAAAGCAACGCTAGTTGGGCCAATAAACACATACCCGAAAAGCCTTTAGTCAAGAATAATTCGTCTTCTGCACATCCCACCATTCCAGTGCTTAATTGCTATATTGTAATTACTTTGCCACCATGGCCTATTTATTGCCTTACCTCTTATCCTACCTCATTTTCACATGCAGTGTATACTGTATTATTGATTGTATGTTTGTTTATTCCATGTGTATTCTGTGTTGTGTGTGTCGAACTGCTATGCTTTATCTTGGCCAGGTCGCAGTTGCAGATGAGAACTAGTTCCCAACTAGGCTACCTGGTTAAATAATGGTAAAATAAAATAAAAAAGGAGACTCATTGGCTTAATGGTCCAGTAACAACATACCTGATTGGTGCTGGTGCACAGGATCTCCACCAGAACAGCCTCATCGGTGCCCGCCCCTTTCATGGCCTTCCTCAGCTCCTTGGCAGAATAGATGTGGGGCGGATCTAGCATGGCCACAATGGCCATCTCAAAACTACCAGTCAGCTCCTTCTTCAACACCTCCTCCAACTCCTTAGTATGGACAATACATAGAACAGATGGTTCTCAAAAGTCTTTCCTTGTGGTAACACACCTGCTGCTGTCACATGTCTGCCTTCCCACCAAAGACCAAGGGTTCAATCCCTGTATCCTCCTGTCTAGATAAAGTATACATTTATAAAAAGGACAGTGGAATTCCACTCTCGTTTAAACAAGAAAGTTCTGACCTCGATTCCTATATAAAAAAAATCCTATTTCAAGGAGGCAAGCAAAGCAGAATATAGAAATCTAGGAGGGGAAATTCTGTACAATGGCATCAACATCCATTTTTTTATACACATGTTAGTATTTCCATCACTCATTCCCCATGCTAACTCATCATTCAGGACATCCATCTTGTGATCCAAAAAGTATTTCTCCCCAACAACTCAAATGAAACAAACAGTTGGACTCTGCATTTCACATAAAAACGGTCTTAATGTGTTGATCTCCCGAGTCTACGGATGAGAAACGACTCACGTCGTCATACTTCTCGAAGTACGCGTGCTTGATTTCCAAGCGCTGTGCTGATGAACGATTGGCCAGGATCTCAATGATGGCCTCCTCATCCGTCCCTGTGGAGAGGAATCAGAAAGACAATTAAAATCATATAAGGTTACAAACAGTTGATCCGTGAATGCTCAAAACTATCCATTGATGGAGTGTCAATAAATAAAATGTATATTGTTCATTATCATTGTATAATCCGTTGATCATTACAACCCTGCATAACTGACTCATATTGGTGGATACATAGTGATCAGGTCACTTTATTTCTAATCAGATGGATGATGTCATGAATCTATCTGATGTGCAAGAAAAAAAACACATCCATGACCCTATGCAAGGGACTACAGACACTAATGACAAGTTCCTGTACTGATCCTCAGTACTGCTAGTCTACATTCTGGCCCTTCTAATCAGGAACGGATTCAGACCTAGACGTAGCTCTGACCAATCACTGACATGGATTAATCAATTCATTAGGGAGACAAGAAAAACGATCCTTACTATCAACCTCAAGGCTCGGATTTGAGAATCCTATAGCCTTCGGCCTAAATTAATGCTTGAATGGAATACACTTACCCAAACCTTTGCAGGATTTGCGAATGGCCTTGATATCAGCCACAACATCAAAATCCTCATAGGGGGTAATAGTTGGCTATGGGAAAACATTCAGAATCAGGACACCCAAATGACACTAATATAACATACAGAAATATGCTCTCCCATGATATCATATCTGTCTCAAATAATCATAGGTCTATGGCACATACTTCATCCTAAAAATGAAACAGTCTTTTCGGTATAGATCATGCGAGAAAGACTTCTCCTTCATGGTTGAGTACAGTAGACTAGATTCCCCTCCGTCCCTAGTCTAGCAAAAGGGTGCAGTCTCTGTGCGCTGAGTCATGGGGCAATTGCATATTGCTACAAAGCTACTTAGGCGGCAGCCTCCCTCCTCCTCGCTCAGCCTCCCCAAAGACAATGCAACCGTATTGATCATTGAGTGGGGAGCATTTCTGAGAAATTCCAGAGAGAAGCAGCCTACTCAAGCTGCCACGCTCCTAACACGCATTTGATATACAGTCGGGTTGACATATGAATGGTCCTGCTGCATAGCTTACGTTTATAACAGGCTATGATAAACAGCAGGCAATTTAATGGATACATACATTTTCTAAAAACGGACATTTTAAAAGCTTTAAAATGATTTGATAAACAATAGCAGTGTGATGGGCCATTTAGCTTAATTGTTCTTACATTGTAACATAATATAAATAACTATATCTTTGACATGTAGATTGAGTCAGTCGAGTGGTACCTAGACGCATTTAAAATGAGCGTTTATTTTCGTTTACTTTCCGGCTACAGTAGCATCAAATAGGCTACTAGGCATAGAAAGTCAACAAAAGCTGATAACGCACTTAAAAAGAAAATTGTCCAAAACTTGACACTCACTTGGACGTTGCCCATGTTGCAGATCTTGTTTTCAACCCAGCGAAGATGATGTACAGTGTCGGGTCAGTCAACGCCCTCCTCGCTAGTCACCCTTTAAAGAAGTCGCTTCTGCACACGAAGGACCAGCCCTGCCAGTATAGCTGACGTCACCAGCCTGTATCAATTTGGTAGGCTAATTACGACACTGCTGAAAGCGTTTAGTGATCATCCTATCTAGCTACTCAATTTGAATCATTTCGGTTTGTGTACTATGATTTAGTGAATTAAAACCATTGATTTAAACTGTATAACATAAGAAGTATAGGCTACTACTTTTATATTGAATTGAAATCAACTAATGGTGTTAAGAATGAACAAAAATTCAGGCGATAGGACAAGACTTGAACGCTGTTCCCTACTAACTCAACTAGCACAGCTGCAACACATTGCTAATCAGCCTCCACACCTGTCCTCACTCTCCTTAATCACCACTGCCACCCTACTTAAACCTGGTCAAACTAACGTTCCCCCTCTGTGTTCTGTAATGCACGTCACTGTGTGTTACTAGCATGAGCAAGTTTTGCATGACCCCTTCTGTCTAAAATATCTTAGGTTCCTCCAAGGATTTAGGCTTCATCTGACCCAATTCTCATTCCCTTCCTGAATCCTTCTGACATCCATTACATTTCTTCATATTAATATTCTAAACCCATTTCAATCTATGGTCCTTAAACTTGTCAAATCAAAAAATAATCACAGCTGAATTGGATTTATTTTATATTTCTTAATGTGCTTTCAGGTTACTCCAGACAGACTAGAATCTATATAATCTATCTTCAGACTATGGCATTATTTGGAATGTTTCATGAGTTGAAATAAATAATCACAAATGTTCCATATGCACGAGAAAATTTCTCTCAGATGTTGTGCACACATTTGTTTATATCCCTGTTATTTCTCCTTTGCCAAGATAATCCATCCACTTTACAGGTGTGGCATATCAAGTTGATATCAACAAGCTGATTAAACAGCATGATCATTACACAGGTGCACCTTGTGCTTGGGGAAAATAAAAGGCCATTTTAAAAATGTGCAGTTTTGTCAAACAACACAATGCCGTAGATGTCTCAAGTTTTGAGGGAGCAATTGGCATGCTGACATTAGGAATGTCCACTAGAGCTGTTGCCCGATAATTAAATCTTCATTTCTCTATCATCAACGTAGTTTAAGATCATTTGTCAGTACGTCTCCAACCAGTCTCACAGCCACAGACCATGTGTAACCACACCAGCCCGGGACCTCCACATCCGGCTTCTTCACCTGCGGGATCATCTGAGGGGGGGAGGGGGTAGAAAAGTCCTTTTGTGGGGAAACACGAATTGTGCTTGGCTGGGACCTGGCTCCCCAGTGGGTTGGCCTATGCCCTCCCAGGCCCACACATTGCTGCACCCTTGCCCAGTCCATAGATTAGGGCCTAATTAATTGATTTAAATTGACTGATTTACTTGTTTTAATTGTAACAGTAAATATTTTGAAATTGTTGCATGTTGCATTTATATTATAACAAAGAATTAACATCTGTCAAGGTGAGACGAAACCTTAGCAGCAATCGTTATACGATACATGTATTTCTGTTCTGGAGATAAAATGTAAGATTTTTATTACAAAAAAAAGAAAGGGTTAGTGTATGAATATGACAGGAGTTTACAGTAGTTTTCAGGCAGTCAAATGTAGTATTTCATATTACAGTACACCTACTGTAATATAAATATGGTATCAAAGCAAGTACTGTATAATGACACACACTACAAAAACCCTAAAACGGACTGTATTTTCCTGTAAAAAAAAGTAAACACTACCGTAATCAGAATGAATCAATGAAATTCATTGATGAGAGGGATTTGTATTTCACAGTATTTTACTGTATTGACAAGGGATTGGTGCAAGCAGGTTGGTTTGCTAAGTAGAGTGTTTACAGCATATGAATGAATATTTGGAGGCACTTTTAAAGGCCTTTAACAAAGGCTTCCAAACTGGCAACGACCACAAGGCAAAACAGACCAAAAAGACATGGCAAAATGCTCAACCATTTAAGGTTCAAGACTGGCTGCCACTTCAATCTGTCCCCTATACATTTTCTAATGATGGGGGCACTGTAAACATATAAAAGATAAATTGGTACAGCATTCTCACTCACGGATGCAACAAATATAGCTTCTTACGAATCACGCTTCAAAATACCTTGCACCCACTAGTGATCAAAAGGCTCTCCAAAGATACGGTATGCTACTTGTATTAGATGTGGTTGAATTACAGCACCATTCAAAATACAGCAAGTCTTTCCCCGCCCACAACATTTTCCCACAATGCACCTTAATTTACAGCATGCTGGAGTAAAATGTTTCAAAGTATTTTACTGTTGATAATGCCCTAAATTACTCTATTAATAAAATTTAAAAAATCTGTTACGGTGTAGATTATGTAATAAAATGGACTAACTCCTAATAAACAAATAACCCTAACCACCATCATTTACACACAAGTAGAAAAGACAAAGCCTCTGGTGTTTATTGTCAGAACACAAAGTAACTACAGTCTCTCTCTGTAATCACCTTTGACCCTGCACTACAGCCCACAGTCTGTCTCTGTAATCAGCGTTGACCCTGCACTACAGTCCACAGTCTCTCTCTGTAATCAGCTGTGACCCTGCACTACAGCCCACAGTCTCTCTCTGTAATCAGCTTTGACCCTGCACTACAGCCCACAGTCTCTCTCTGTAATCACCTTTGACCCTGCACTACAGCCCACAGTCTCTCTCTGTAATCACCTTTGACCCTGCACTACAGCCCCCAGTCTCTCTCTGTAATCACCTTTGACCCTGCACTACAGCCCACAGTCTCTCTGTAATCACCTTTGACCCTGCACTACAGCCCCCAGTCTCTCTCTGTAATCAGCTTTGACCCTGCACTACAGCCCACAGTCTCTCTCTGTAATCACCTTTGACCCTGCACTACAGCCCCCAGTCTCTCTCTGTAATCACCTTTGACCCTGCACTACAGCCCACAGTCTCTCTCTGTATTCAGCTTTGAACTAGTACTGACCAGATGCATGTCATTCTCTGAAATATAGTATTTTTTATTATATTATAATATCAACACATATTCAATATATGTTCAGTATATTCAATAGTATATTCAATATTTAATAATTCAATGCGCTGGATTAAATGTCTAAAAATGTAAGGGTTTTTACAAGTTAGCCATCTGTTAGGCTCAAGTATAATTTATTATGTTGGGACTTCATTAGTTTGATATTAGACACCTAATAAAATTGTAATCTGTACAATAATTTATGGATTGTGAGAAAGTGCCATTATAAGACTTGTCATAAGCATGTATGAGCCCCTTAAAGGGGGCTCATTCAAACAAATTACAAATGAACACATTTGTTTCCTTATTGATAGCAGTCTATCGTCAAGGAGAGATTGCTATCCACCCAGTAGCCTTGTTTACTTTGTCACTGCCAAAAATATGAGAATTTTATAACCAAAAGTCAATGTTCCCCAAAGTACCATCCTTCAGATTCCATTTCCCAAATCATCTCAAACTAACTTCAAACAACAACACAATCACTTTCAGAGACTTTGAAATGACTTGGGATTGAAATACAGGCCCTGCATAAAATAGGTATACACTGAGTGTACAAAACCTTAAGAATACATTCCTAATTATTGATATGCACCCCCGTTTGTCCTCAGAACAGCCTCAACTCGTTGGGGTATGGACTACAAGGTGTCAAAAGTGTTCCACAGGGATGCTGGCCCATGTTGACTCCAATGCTTCCCACAGTTTTGTCAAGTTTGGCTGCATATCATTTGTGTGGCGGACCATTACTGATACACACAGGAAACCCAGCAGCATTGCGGTTCTTGACACAAACCGGTGCGCCTGGCACCTACTACCATACCCTGTTCAAAGGTACTTAAACCTTTGTCTTGCCCATTCACCCTCTGAATGGCACACATCCACAATCCATGTCACAATTGTCTCAAGGCTTAATTTTTTAAATGGTCTCCTCACCTTCATCTACACTGATTGAAGTGACATCAATAAGGTATCATAGCTTTTCATCAGGTGAAAAGAGCAGGTGTTCCTAATGTTTTGTACTCTCAGTGTACATTGGTTATTGTCAACAGTTTGGTTATGTATGCTCATCACCACCAGGGTGTAGTGTTGTTCTGTGTTATGAAACAGTAGGTTTTCTCTCCCAGAACAGGGTTTGGTCAGCACTGTTCGACACTACCTATCAAATAACAACAGAAAAAGACATTGAGTTTTATTATAAATATTTATTGCAGGTTTAAGGGGGGGAGTTATGTACATGCGATTACAACAGAACACAATATAAATGTACAATATAAATATTCCTATGTGGGATGCAACAGCAGTGTTACCAAGCATTATAGTAATAAGACGACAGCGGTACAAGTTCACTCAACAAACAGGTTATAACAGAGCAGAGTTTGCTAAGAGCAGTGAGACGTTGGGCCAATATGTTTACTGTCATGCAGAAGTCACTGTAGCATTAATGGATACAGCGGAATCAGTGGTGTGAAGTACTTAAAGTACAAATACTTCATAAAGTACTTACTTAAGTCATTTTTTGGGGGATATCTATACTTTACTATTTATGTTTTTGACAATTTGTACTTTTACTTCACTATATTCCTAAAGACAATAATTTACTTTTTTTTACTCCATACATTTATCCAGAAACCCCACAAATACTTGTTACATTTGAATACTTAGCAGGACAGGAAAATGGTCCAATCACACACTCATCAAGAAAATCTCCCTGGTCATCCCTACTTCCTCTGATCTGGCGGATTCACTAAACATAAATGTTTCATTTGTAAATTATGTCTGAGTGGTGGAGTGTTCTCCTGGCTATCCGTAAATAAATAAAAACAAGATATTGTGTCGTTTGGCTTGCTTAATATAAGCAATTTGAAATTATTTATACTTTTTACTTTTGATACTTAAGTATATTTAAAACCAAATACTTTTAGACTTTTACTCAAGTACTGTTTTACTGGGTGACTTTCACTTTTACACGAGTCATTTTCCAATAAGGTATCTTTACATTTACTCAATTATGACAATTGGGTACTTTTTCCAAGAAGAACTGTGTTACGGATTAGCTGGGTTTTACTCACTAGGAAGCCAATTGGAGAAAAACAGACTGAAACAGGGGAGGGACTAAGTTGAACTTGTCCAATAAGAAATGTTTGTTTCTGTTGCAAAAAAATGTCCATTACCAAATGCTGTAGCATTTTGGATGTAAATTAATGAATTGACAACAAAGCAATTTCTGGAAGTGCTCTGTCACATTCTATAGCAGTTTTACAAAATGTATGCATCAAAGATAAACTTTAGTTCGTTTTTTTGTACGAACACAAAGCATATTTGACTGGAAGGAGACCAAATAGATACACTTCCTTAATGGGATGCATCCTCGTGTTGCTACGCAAGTGGTAACTATGTATGGTGCACCAATGTAGCTATTTCTCCTACTCAACACTTCAAATTGTATAATCTATAAGGCCCCAGAATTAACAGTATACTTATCTGTGCACTGTGCTTCATATGGAAGTTATATTATACACTTCCCGATGACCAACACTACTTGACAAGAATGACCCAGGTGCAGGATACAGACAAAAGAGGACTCCAGTTTAGAATATTGGAATGACCCAGGTGCAGGATACAGACAAAAGAGAACTCCAGTTTAGAATATTGGAATGACCCAGGTGCAGGAAACAGACAAAAGAGAACTCCAGTCTAGAATATTGGAATGACCCAGGTGCAGGATACAGACAAAAGAGAACTCCAGTCTAGAATATTGGAATGACCCAGGTGCAGGATACAGACAAAAGAGAACTCCAGTCTAGAATGTTGGAATGACCCAGGTGCAGGAAACAGACAAAAGAGAACTCCAGTCTAGAATATTGGAATGACCCAGTTGCAGGATACAGACAAAAGAGAACTCCAGTCCAGTATAATGGATCATGTGGCAACATCATCAATTAGTTGTTTACAAAAATGGACTGGTTAAATCAGTCCCACGTTCTTGTACAAACCTGTCTAAATCAGATTGTTGTCTGTAATTCATTCAGTGTAAATTCCCTCACAGGTAGTAAGGACGTGTTTAATGTATTAAAGAGTGTGACAAATGGAGCAAAACTGCAAACTGAGCAAATGTACAAGCAAATAGTGCTGACTAAACATTTCTCTACATTGCGGATAGTGACTTTAAGCTGCACAACTAACAACAGGACTTTGTATTTGAACAAATACTTTGTTTGGAATGCTTTAACAGACCGTATTGCATGTTTTACTTCACAAAATGATTTAGTCATAACCACAGTACAACTGTTTTTCCCACCCTTATCTTTAAAACCCAGTTTGCAAAGCATTTGTGTCGTGAATACAAAACACATAGTCTATCATTTTGATTATCATGCACTTTTCTCTGACCCATTGTCTTCAAAATCCCAGGGGCAAACGTCAACCCTTTTAGCAGTGCTAACAGGTTGTTTGTTATTAGAACTCAAAGAGTTTTCTTTCGCTGGAGAAGGCTTTGTCTGTGCTACGCTGGCATGCGTGTCCTCTACCTCCCACGGGCACGTCTCTACCCTCTTGTTCTTCGACGCCTCCGGGTCTCTCGTTGAGCTCCTCCGTCTCCCAGATGTTGGCATGGTGACCGGAACACCCTCTGAGGATTGGCTGACACGTGGTCTTTCCGAGGGCCTGCTGGAGGAGCTCTCCTTGCTCTTTGACCTGTGCTGCTTCTCCTCCTCCTTGTCCCTCCCTCCTTTCTCTCTCTCACCCCTCTCTCCCCTTTCTTTGGAGGAGCACGAACCTTTTCGTTTCCGCTTGGAGTGAGCCGTGGGACTGGAGCAGGTCTTCTCCTGGCTGGGGGAAGGCGGGGCTGGGGCTTCATTGTAGTCCCAGGGACAGATGTCCAACATCAGGGTGGGCGGCTGCAGCAGACTCCCTGTGGATTTGGAGTAGTCTGAGTGGAGGATCTTGGGCTTCCCATCAGTTGGTGTGACGCTCCTCTTACGTCTGATCCTCTCTGGAGAGATGGAGTCTGAATCGCCTCCCAACATCGGCTGCACCTCAAAGGCCCAGGGGCACACCTCCGGTTTGAGCAGGAGTGGAGATCTGGGAGACCTGGGCTTCCTTGTTTCTCTGGGCTCATCTCGTTCACACCCCTTGTCTTTGGAGCGCTGTCGGCCTGCAGGCGATTGTCCTGCGGTTCTCTGCTGCTTCTGTTGGGAGCGACTGCCCTTGGTGGTACCCGTGCCACCACCACCATCACCCCTGTGGACCGTGGTGGTCTCTCCCGGAGCAATGGACACATGCTTCTGGGACCTTCCATCCGATGGGGTTGGGGGGTCCTCCACATCCCAAGAGCACACCTCGGAGAGGTCATACAGGTTCCTCTCTGTATTGATGGACGGCTGGCTGCCACTCACCTGCTGCTTCATGATGCCCATCTTGGCCATGGGTGTCCTGGAGTACTCTACCGACTGGCTGATGATCATCTTAGGATAACACTCCATCTCGTCCACCTCAGACAGCATCCTCCCATCGCGCCCCTTGAGTCCCTTCTTGCTGGCATCCTCTGCGCTATGGGTCTTGCTGGTGAGCCCGGGCATCTTCTCTTTGGCACTGGTGATGACACTCAGTGACTTCTGCATGATGGACGTCCTCAGCTGAATGGGCTTTTTGTCCGCTGTGAAGTTGTGCGCGCTGGCCGACTTGCAGACCAAGGGCACTGACTCGGCAGGTTCCACCTTTGGGGCAGGCTCCGGTGACTTTTTAACCTGCCTCCTAATGAGAGATCCCAGCAAGGGACCATCGCCGGTGTCCATTTTGTCAGCACCCAAGCCCTCTCCGCCGGCAGTTTCCTTAGCTTGGTCACAAACGTGGTCGTAGCTGTGTGACTTATTCAGGCCCAGAACTTTGTTCTTCAAAGAGTCTTCCCTGGACTTGTGACCTGAATGGGACGAGTCGAAGGGATTCCGTCGAAGGGTGCTGCGGTTGCTCCCGTGCTCGCTACCCTCACGTTCCTCACGGCTGCCATAGCTGCCATGTCGGTGCAAGGTCTCCGGGATCTCAGTGAGGCGCCTCATGAGAGAGCGGCCCAGGCCCTTCTTGGAGCTGCGCTTCTTCTGCAGGTGTGGGTTGTTGGCCAGCATCTTCTTGCGCTTGTAGACTTCCAGTTGGGCGTAAAGCTTCTTGAGCTCGTCCTACAATGATGACACAGAGGATGGGTTGGGATAGAGAGAGAGAGAGAGAGAGAGAGAAGGAAGGAAGTGGATGAGAAAACAATGCTTGATCAATGCAAATATTTTGTTGTTGCTCTAGAGACATAAATTGACATCACAGACACATCACAGACACAACCCAAACTAACCATGATCCATTTCCTTGACAGACCGGAATGTTGCCACAAGGTAGCGACTTCCCACAGGGTTCAGTGTTGGGGCCAATCCTGTTTTAATCTACACGCTCCCACTCACCTAACTCCTCAGACATTAAATCATCAACTTTCACTGCTTTGCTGATACTCAAGTATACATCAAAACCAAATCGGACACCATCGCCCTTTTATCAAATCTAGGAAGCTGCATATTTCTTTGTAATGAAAAGCGTTATACAAATTACATTTGAATGACTAATTATTACAATTCTGAATGTTCCCAAACAAAACAGCAAATGGGTGCTTAATCTAAACAGTCTCTACACTGTAAAGATGTGAAAATCTTGGCGCCATACTGGATGGCTGCCGTTTGTAAGCTCCGACCAGACTTTGCTATTTTGTGATTATTTTGTTGTTTATTTTTACTTTATTTTCTCTAAAAGTATCCGCTATCATTTCTTAAAACCGACAATACCTTTTTAACATCAGATCGGCAGTTAATTACCTCAATTCAGGCTTTAACTTCCCCTCATCTGCTCTGGAACCTTTCTGTGACCTTTCTGTGACCCAATTTCCAGGCTACCCAAGAGGAAACGCCGACGTTACAGAGGCAAGAGAGGGGGGAAACTGGCGAGATTAAAGGGAAGGGAGAACCGGCCACCTCTCCACCCTCCATTCTACTGGCCAATCACTTGATAATAAGATGGATGACATCCGATCGCGGATTTGCTACCAACGGGACTCTCAAAACTGCAATATTCTCTGCTTTTATGAAACACGGCTCTCGGACAAGATCCAACTCGATGGATTCTCCATTCACCATTCTCCATTTGCCATTCTCCATTCACTATGGGAGTCTTTCACCCATGACATTAAAACTTGAGAACTTGAAAACCAGAACAAATGAAGTTTACAGAACAGAGAAAAAAAAGTGAGGGACCCTGCTCACCCGTATGTCTTCGGGGTCCAGGCTGTGTTCGCTCCAGGCTGAGGTGATGCTGCTGTTGAGGTAGGACCCGGACCGGCCCATGTCCAGCTCCTCTTCATAGGTTTCAGTGGCAATGTCATCACTCGCCTGGGTCACTGTGGACAGACACTAACGAGAGGGGGAAAAAACAGACAGAGTGATATTATTTCAAATGTTCTGGTGCACTTTCCCACAGTGTGTGTGTCTTGGAGAGACATGTCGCCCACAGACAAGATTGATCCCATTGTTTTCTACTTCTGAGGATTCTAATTAAGACTTTAGAAATGAACGGTTTATTCCCCACTCAGCGAAAGTGTTTAAAAGTTCTCCCACAGGACTGAAGAGATGAAATACCCAGAAGTGCATTTAAATTACAGTACGATAACCACTATCGAAGCTGTTTAATGTACTGGTTATGTATTCAGGGAAAAGTGACAGGAGAGAGAGCAGGGTTACCTTTGGTACAAACAGCAGCCCCAAAGACACAGTCACGGTGAGGTGTGTGTGAGTGAAGACCAACATGAGCATCCAGTCAGGGTGCCACTGAGGAGCCAGAGTGAACCTGCCGATAAAGACCAACAGGTTTTATTAGGACACTATTATCTAAGTGTAACAGAGTACATTATATTCTGCCACGAGCTGTGGCTGGAACTCACAACCTTCTGCACAAAAAGACGCCACTCAAAGCCAACTGTCTTAGCCAACAGAGAAAGAGACTCTGGGAGCAACAGTTGGCTTCTAAATCTCCGGTTAGGTGATGTGACCGATGTACTCCAGTCAACATTCTACGGAGGAGTTTCACATCCACTACACAAGATCTTCACTATCTGACATGAGTAGCCAGGAAGCTCAGGGACGAAGAGCTACCACCCTCACTACGAAGACATAAGATTGGACTTGATCCCTTTTTTCCCCATTTTTTTTAGCTTATGGATTTATCTTTCTTTACAAAGTGTCTTTCTATTCTGTTGTTCTCCCCGACTCAATGAGTTTCGGTTACTGAGTATCGGTCATTGGTTAAATGATTTGAAAGAGGAAGAGTAGAAATCTATTTGAATAGGAGAGGGACGCATACTCTCACCCTGTTACCACAAACAAAACCTAAAATATCCATTATTTGCATGGAGCAACCAACGGCGTGGAAAACCAAAGGAAAACAGCATGTACTCAAACTACCAAACATTGCTTTGCATAGCATAGATAAAGGTCTGGCTAGGTACAGCAGGCTGTATATTCCAGGATATGAATCATGAAAGAGTTTCATTGTGTACAAAGGATGATATATCGGCAAGTAAAGGTGACGGATGTACAGAACGAGTGAGAGAGACACAGAGAGAACTTCAAATCGAACAGAGGACAGATGATTGAATGAAGCCTCCACCACTAACCATGCAGTGGAGTCTATCTCTCTGCTCTTTAATGGGAGTTGCATTATTAGCCCAGATGAGCAGCACCTCAACAGTAAACGTTGCGTTACAAGGAGTGGCCACTCAGTCATCACAGTACTCTGCTGTTAATACTAATGTTAATGATGTGAAAGCTTGTAATGCCATTGACGGGAACAAAGACCCAAACGCCGACAATGGATCCTGCACCCACACAATGTCGGAGACCAACCCCTGGTGGAGAGTGAACCTGCTGGATGTGTACAAAGTGACTCGTGTTGTAATCACCAACAGAAACAGCAATCCTGAGAGGCTCAATGGTTCAGAGATTCATATTGGTAATTCACTGGAGAACAACGGCAACAACAACCCCACATGTACAGGCATCTCCAGCATCTCAGCAGGACAGAACCAGACCTTCCAGTGTAAAGAGATGGAGGGACACTATGTCAGTGTGATCATCCGTGGCAATAATAAAATTCTCACTCTGTGTGAGGTGGAGGTATATGGCAGTCTAGCGGGACACTGTTCATCTGAAACATGCCTCTCTCATGACGAGTATCAGTTTGTGAACCAAAATAAGACCTGGACTGAAGCACAGAGTTACTGCAGACAGTGGTACACGGACCTGGCCACCATAGACAACGTGGAGGACTTGGACAGACAGATGAAAGCTGTACACAGTGATTATACTGAAGCAGCCTGGATAGGGTTAAAGAAGGGAGACGGGAAGGGAGAGTGGCAGTGGTCAGACAATGATTGCAGTGAGGGATATTTCAACTGGAGCCGAGACGAACCAAATAACAGGGAAGGGAACGAGGACTGTGTGATGATGAGCAGCGGTGGCCAATGGAATACATCTGATTGCAACAATTCACATGCATTTATCTGCTATGACAGACTGAACAGTTCTGGTACGAAATTCCATTTTATTAATAATACTCAGATGACTTGGAGAGATGCTCAGATGTACTGTAGGGAGAATCACACAGACCTGGCCAGTGTGAGGAACCAGACTGAGAACGAGGAGATAATTAGAATGGCTAGTGGTGATAGTGTGTGGATTGGCCTGTTCAGAGGCTTCTGGAAGTGGTCGGACCAGAGTAACTGCTCATTCAGAAACTGGCATGAGAGACAACACGATAACACCGGAGGGAATCAGACCTGTGCTGTGACATTTATGAACTATTCCGGGCGTTGGGGTTTTCAGAAGTGTGATGAAAAACAACCTTTCTTCTGCTACCACAGTGAGTGACCCCCTCCTCTGTTTATTTATTATATATATATTTTTTTACCTTTAATTAACTAGGCAAGTCAGTTAAGAACAAATTCTTATTTTCAATGACGGAACAGTGGGTTAACTGCCTGTTCAGGGGCAGAACGACAGATTTGTAACTTGTCAGCTCGGGGATTTGAACTTG
This sequence comes from Oncorhynchus nerka, assembly GCF_034236695.1. Classification (NCBI taxonomy): domain Eukaryota; kingdom Metazoa; phylum Chordata; class Actinopteri; order Salmoniformes; family Salmonidae; genus Oncorhynchus; species Oncorhynchus nerka. The sequence continues at coordinate 87,646,145 of NC_088415.1, forward strand.
CAACCTTCCGGTTACTAGTCCAACGCTCTGACCACTAGGCAACCCCAATGGCATCTCTAATGTTGCTGAGTTATAGCATGGAGTAAACTACAGCTACACCACTGAATGTGTGTTATAACAAGATTTTACACACCTCTCCTCTGGGACCTCTAGACATTTAAACTATTTTGTTTTAACCCTTAACTAGTTCACCTGATTCACCTGATTCACCTGATTTAAGGGCTTGATGATTAGTTGACAAGTTGAATCAGGTGTGCTCGATCTAGAATAAATCAAATGCATGGTATGGCTGGGGTCCCCGAGGAGAGGTTTGAAAAAGGTTGTGTTATAATATCACAAACTCGTTTTTTTTCCTCAGATAAGGTGATCTTGATCCATCAGAATAAGACGTGGAAAGACGCCCTGGCCTACTGCAAAGAGCACCACAGCGACCTGGTCTCTGTCTACTCTCACAAGGTCCAGAGATGGGTGGAGGCCCAGGCCAAGAGAGCCTCCACTCCTCATGTGTGGCTGGGCTTGCGCTTCACCTGCACTTTGAACATCTGGTTCTGGGTCAGTGGAGAGTCCACCTGCTACAACAACTGGGCTTCGGGAAACGGGACCGTCATGGAGGACTGTATGAAAACCGGAGTGAGGAGAACCGGGGCGGTAGAGAAAGATGGAAGACACCAGTGGGTCAGGCTGCCTGACACAGAAGAGCTCAACTTCATCTGCACCTCTAAGAAAAAACTAGAATCTGGACCACGGTAGTAGAATCTGGACCAAGGTAGTAGAATCTGGACCAAGGTAGTAGAATCTGGACCAAGGTAGTAGAATCTGGACCAAAGTAGTAGAATCTGGACCAAGGTAGTAGAATCTGGACCAAGGTAGTAGAATCTGGACCAAAGTAGTAGAATCTGGACCAAGGTAGTAGAATCTGGACCAAGGTAGTAGAATCTGGACCCAGCTCTAGCAGGGTACCATTCCCAGACATGGGTTTGGCCTAGTCCTGGACTAAAAAAAGCAGAGAAAAATCTCCATTTAGAATTATTTTTAGTCCATGTCTAGGCTTAATCTGTGTCTGGGGAAACCGACCCTCAGTCTTCAGATCTATATATTTTCATTCATAGAACTTTCTGGAAGCATGTTGCTGTCGTAGCTTTTGAAAAAGAAAAGCATCACACTCTAGGAGCTCAGATGTAATAATTTAATAACCAACGTTTGGACAGACAAGCTGTCTTCATCAGGGTATAATGACAAACACTGCGTGTCACTAGTTGTCTCTGTAATCATGGCTGGGTGTGGCTTGATATCATTGGTCGATTTACAGATATAAATAGAACATGTAAAAAAATGGATATACGATCATAGATACAATTCAGCTACATCAGCCAACAAACGTTTTACAATGAACAGAAAAATCACAATAATCACAAGAATGGCTTCAGATTAAAAGTCTATGTTGAGACCGAAGGGAGTGAGGGTCTTTAAAGTTCCGGGAGGCCTCTTGTTTTAACAATACATTTTCACGATTGTAACTTTACAACTTTTTTTGTTTGACATTATGTTGTATTGTGTGTGTGATTTAATAAATTATTAGATTTTTATAGATTATGTTTAAGGTTAAAAAAATATATAATAATCTTGTTATACTGTTTTATCTTTTGAGGTTGTTTATTCACATCCTTTTCACATATTTGTCTAAACATTTTATTAGTCTTTCAATCACATATAGACCTGGATGATCATTGTTGATGTTCAATTTGACTGTCCTTTTAGTGTCAATTGTATTGGTGTGTGTGAGTATGTGACGTTTGATTGATTCAATGTCATATTTTGATGCTGTTTTGAACTCTTTATTTTTGGTTAAATGATTGTTTTACTGTTTTGTTGATTATTGATCCATCGCCAATGTGGCAAAAAATATATAAATATATATATCTGTCAAGTTGCTGTGTAATAAAAAAAAATATTTCATAGATTGTTAAAAATGTATTTAAAGGTCATGTTTTATATTAAATTGGATGATATTTGAAGGAAGCCAGATCAAAGTATGAAAAATGACTGTTGCTTCTACATTGATAAAGTCACTCAAAACTCCAACGCAGTTGTCAAGTCAACACATTCGTCAGTGCTGCTGTTTATTTATTTATTTATTTCACCTTTATTTTACCAGGTAGGCTAGTTGAGAACACCTTTATTTTACCAGGTAGGCTAGTTGAGAACAAGTTCTCATTTGCAACTGCGACCTGGCCAAGATAAAGAGTAGCAATTCGACACATACAACAACACAGAGTTACACATGGAATAAACAAAACATACAGTCAATAATACAGTAGAACAAAAGAAAACAAAAAGTCTATATACAGTGATTGCAAATGAGGTAAGTTAAGGAAATAAATAGGCCATGGTGGCAAAGTAATTACAATATAGCAATTAAACACTGAAATGGTAGATCGGCAGAAGATGAATGTGCAAGTAGAGATACTGGGGTGCAAAGGAGCAAAATAAATAAATAAATACCAGTATGGGGATGAGGTAGGTAGATAGATGGGCTGTTTACAGATGGGCTATGTACAGGTGCAGTGATCTGTAAGCTGCTCTGACAGCTGGTGCTTAAAGCTAGTGAGGGAGATGTGAGTCTCCAGCTTTGGAGATTTTTGCAATTCGTTCCAGTCATGGGCAGCAGAGAACTGGAAGGAAAGACGACCAAAGGAGGAATTGGCTTTGGGGGTGACCAGTGAGATATACCTGCTGGAGCGCGTGCTACGAGTGGGTGCTGCTATGGTGACCAGCGACGAGTATGAAGCGAGGGCCAACCAACGAGAGCGTACAGGTCGCAATGGTGGGTAGTGTATGGGGTTTTGGTGACAAAACGGATGGCACTGTGATAGACTGCATCCAGTTTGTTGAGTAGAGTGTTGGAGGCTATTTTATAGATGACATCACAGAAGTCGAGGATCGGTAGGATGGTCAGTTTTACGAGGGTATGTTTGGCAGCATGAGTGAAGGATGCTTTGTTGCGATATAGGAAGCCGATTCTACATTTAATTTTGGATTGGAGATACTTAATGTGAGTCTGGAAGGAGGGTTTACAGTCTAACCAGACACCCAGGTATTTGTAGTTGTCCACGTATTCTAAGTCAGAGCCGTCCTGAGTAGTGATGCTGGATGGGCGAGCAGTGATCGATTGATCGATTGAATAGCATGCATTTAGTTTTACTTGCGTTTAAGAGCAGTTGGAGGCCATGGAAGGAGAGTTGAATGGCATTAAAGCTCGTCTGGAGGTTAGTTAACACAATGTCCAAGGAGGGGCCAGAAGTATACAGAATGGTGACGTCTGTGTAGAGGTGGATCAGAGAATCACCAGCAGCAAGAGCAATATCATTGATGTATACAGAAAAGAGAGTCGGCCCGAGAATTGAACCCTGTGGCACACCCAGGGTTCACGACTTGACACACTGAACTCTATCAGAGAAGTAGTTGGTAAACCAGGCGAGGCAATCATTTGAGAAACCAAGGCTGTCGAGTCTGCTAATAAGAATGTTGTGATTGACAGAGTCGAAAGCCTTGGCCAGTTCAATGAATACGGCTGCACAGTAATGTCTCTTATCGATGGCGAATATGATGTCGTTTAGAACCTTGAGCGTGGCTGAGGTGCACCCATGACCAGCTCTGAAACCAGATTGCATAGCGGAGAAGGTATGGTGGGATTCGAAATGGTCAGTAATCTGTTTGTTAACTTGGCTTTCGAAGACCTTAGAAAGACAGGGTAGGATAGATATAGGTCTGTAGCAGTTTGTGTCTAGAGTGTCTCCCCCTTTGAAGAGGGGGATGACCGCGGCAGCTTTCCAATCTTTGGGAATCTCAGACGATACGAGAGAGGTTGAACAGGCTAGTAATAGGGGTTGCAACAATTTCGGCAGATCATTTTAGAAAGAGAGGGTACAGATTGTCTAGCCCGGCTGATTTGTAGGGGTCCAGATTTTGCAGCTCTTTCAGAACATCAGCTATCTGGATTTTGGTAAAGGAGAAATGGTGGGGGCTTTGGCGGGTTGCTGTGGAGGGTGCCGGGCAGTTGACCGGGGTAGGGGTAGCCATGTGGAAAGCATGGCCAGCCGAAAAGAAATGCTTATTGAAATTCTCAATTATAGTGTATTTATCGGTGGTGACAGTGTTTCCTAGCCTCAGAGCAGCGGGCAGCTGGGAGGAAGTGCTCTTATTCTCCATGGACTTTACAGTGTTCCAGAACTTTTTTTGGAGTTAGTACTACAGGATGCACATTTCTGTTTGAAAAAGCTTGCCTTAGCTTTTCTAACTGCCTGTGTATATTTGTTCCTAACTTCCCTGAAAAGTTGCATATCACGGGGGCTATTCAATGCTAATGCAGAACGCCACAGGATGTTTTTGTGCTGGTCAAGGGCAGACAGGTCTGGAGTGAACCAAGGACTATATCTATTCCTAGTTCTACATTTTTTGAGAGGGGCATGCTTATTTAAGATGGTGAGGAAGGCACTTTTAAAGAATAGCCAGGCATCATCTACTGACAGGATAAGGTCAATGTCATTCCAGGATACCCCGGCCAGGTCGATTAGAAAGGCCTGCTCGCAGAAGTGTTTCAGGGAGCGTTTGACAGTGATGAGGGGTGGTCGTTTGGTCGCAGACCCATTACGGATGCAGGCAATGAGGCAGTGATCGCTGAGATCTTGATTGAAAACAGCAGAGGTGTATTTGGAGGGCGAATTAGTTAGGACGACATCTATGAGGGTGCCCGTGTTTACTGATTTGGGGTTGTACCTGGTAGGTTCATTGATCATTTGTGTGAGATTGAGGGCATCAAGCTTAGTTTGTAAGATGGCCGGGGTGTTAAGCATGTCCCAGTTTAGGTCACCTAGTAGCACGAGCTCAGAAGATAGATGGGGGGCAATCAATTCATATATGGTATCGAGGGCGCAGCTGGGGGCAGAGGGAGGTCTATAGCAAGCGACAACAGTGAGAGACTTGTTTCTGGAAAGGTGAATTTTCAAATTGTTTGGGTACAGACTTAGATAGCCTTCAGAGTTCTGTATTACTATCTTTGCAGTAGATTGCAACACCACCCCCTTTGGCAGTTCTATCTTGGCGGAAAACGTTATAGTTAGCAATGGAGATTTCAGGGTTTTTGGTGGTTTTCCTAAGCCAGGATTCAGACACGGCTAAGACATCTGGGTTGGCAGAGTGTGCTAAAGCAGTGAATAAAACAAACTTAGGGAGTAGGCTTCTAATGTTAACATGCATCAAACCAAGGCTTTTACGTTTACAGAAGTCAACAAATGAGAGCACCTGGGGGGTGGGAGTGGAGCTAGGTGCTGCAGGACCTGGATTAACCTCCACATCACCAGAGGAACAGAGGAGAAGTAGGATAAGGGTACGGCTAAAGACTATACGAACTGGCCGTCTAGCACGTTCAGAACAGAGAGTAAAAGGAGCAGGTTTCTGGGCACGATAGCATAGATTCAAGGCATAGTGTACAGACAAAGGTAAGGTAGGATGTGAGTACATTGGAGGTAAACCTAGGCATTGAGTAATGAAGAGAGAGATATAGTCTCTAGAGATGTTTAAACCAGGTGATGTCATCACATATGTAGGAGGTGGAACAACATGGTTGGTTAAGGCATATTGAGCAGGGCTAGAGGTTCTACAGTGAAATAAGACAGTAATCACTAACCAGGACAGTAATGGACAAGGCATATTGATATTAGAGAGAGGCATGCGTAGCCAAGTGAACATATGGGTCCAGTGAGTGGTTGGGCTGGCTGGGGACACGGCGATTCAGACAGTTAGCAGGCTAACAAGCTAACAGTTAGTAGGCCGGGGCTAAACAAGCTAGCAGCTAGTAGACCGGGGGAAAGCTAGCAGTTAGCAGGCCGGGTTAGCAAGCAAGCAGTTAGCATGGGCTAGCAGTTACAGACCGGGCAGGTAAGCTAGCAGTTAGCAGGCCGGGGCCGGCAGCTAGCAGTTAGTAGACCGGGGCAAGCTTGCAGTTAGCAGGCCGGGTTAGCAAGCAGTTAGCAGGGGCTAGCAGTTAGCAGACCGGGTTAGCAAGCAAGCAGTTAGCAAGGGATAGCAGTTAGCAGACCGGGCAGGCAAGCTGAAGGTTAGCTGATGACCGCTGGCAATGGTTTGCTGACTGATAGCTGGTAGTTAGCTGGCTAGCTTCAGTTGAGGGATTCCGGATCCGAAGTAAATATAAATACTTTAGGGGGAAAAAAGCAGATCCACGCTACATTGGGTGAGGCGGGTTGCAGGAGAGTATTTAGATATTGAGGTTTAGCAAAATATTTTAAAGGATATGCGACGAAAAAGATGTAAAACGATATATACAAGCGACACGACAGGACAAAGACGTCTGACTGCTACGCCATCTTGGAATAGGAACTGTGAACCGTGTCACAAGAGAAATACTAAACGGGAGATCATATCACTGATGCAATTTCAATGTTGCTCGAGTTGCTTTGTGTATCACCAAATTTGCTTGAGATGATTTTACTACAACACTGCTCACTGTATCCAAGTTGTTTGACATGAATATATCCTCCCCGCCCACTCAACCTGTCTTTTCAAACTTCCTGGTAGTTAGCCATGTGAAAAAGTAAATACTTTTCAGAGTTACTTTTCAGGACCTTTCAAACTTCTTAACTATAATATATGATGCTTAGCTTATATTGTATCCACTTTGTTTCCCCTGAATAAAAAATAAAATAAATCATAAAAAAATTGAAATGAGAATGGAAGAATGTGATCATATCAAATACTCTTGAGTATACTAAACATTAGGAACACCACAAAACACTGCAACAAAAACTATTTATCGTTACAAAGTCCCATTAAATTTGCTGGGTGGAGTGAGTGACTTAAGTGGTCTATGAAATATTAATCATCATCAAACTTCAAACGAGGCAGGTGAATTTTCATATCCTCGACTAATTCAATGGGGGATCACAACGCTGAGGGATGGCGGTCAAGGTCCCGGGGAGGTCGATGTCCCACCACCCCTCCGTCAACTGTTCCCCCTGATAATGAGATTCAACCTCATTAATCACATTAGTCATCCCAAAAGGATGTTTTTGGCACGGGGTTGAAAAATAAACATCACGACTCTCTCGCTCTCTCCTTCCCTCTCTTAGACAAACTCAGCCAGCTCTTATCGCTGGGCTCCAGCAGCCTGGCTGCTCTCTGATGCCTCTGACGCGGTTCTCTGAAATAAGCATGGCAATAGACTCTCTGGACTTTTTTATGGTCATACTGTACATACTCCAGCCTCATTTCCTTTCACTGGGTTTTGTTCAAAGTTATTTATTGGCGCCACCTGTTGGTGATGATCTTAAGTACTACAGACACATTCTACATTCAGCTTCGAGGTGAATGTTCTAGGTACCACTTTACATACCAGTGTCATGACGTTGGCCTGGGGGGTAGGCTTATGACAGTCATAAATACCTCTTCCCCCCCTTTTTCCTCTCTCTACCCTACTGAGGTTACATTTGCAAATCCCTTGGTTAACATAGAGATTCTGGGAACATCAGTAGGTGGGGGGGAAATGAACTATATTCTGGTAATCCGAACAATTGACCATATGCGGTGGTACTTAATGAATATGATGTCAGTTCGGTTGTCATCTGAGACATTCTTATCAATGATAAGATGACATAAACTCTACAGTGGAAAGTCTACACATCAGAGTTATCGGATTCACATGGAATTGTTGTTCAATTTAAATGTTTGAATATGAAATTATTCGTGATGGGATGAAATGGGATTTTAGCTTCTAAAATGTGAGATTTGGGTTTTCATAAGGTATGGCTCTGCTCAATCAGTGGCCCTCCCCTGTGAAGGGACATGGGCTATAAAACTTTTCAAACACGCCCTCCTCTCCCTTCCTATATAAGCCCTTGACGACAATATAACTTCCTGTTTCGAGGATGTAGGACGACGGTCCTATGTCAGAATGGTTCATATAATAACTAGAGAAGTGATACCTCCTAGCCGTTGAGTTAGCAACAGCAGATGCAACGAGGGTTAGGAAGGAACAGACAGAGTATCCCGTCTATCACCCAATGACTTTACTACAACGTATCCAATTGACAACCAAAGACATTCTTCAAAGGACTCGGTTGGGCAACACGGCCTTCCATCTACCACCAACCTACCGAAGCGCAGCTCAGAGTAAATATTTATTGCATTTTCCTTTTCCAAATGGGCGATAATTTAGAATGCATAAGATACTGTATTTACGATAGCACAGCTTCGCCTTTGTTCCTCAGTGTTCCCGCTCCTTTACTCAAACCCAGCCCCTTTTCTTTTGTGTAACAAGCTATCATATCTGTTCCGCCCGCTAGAGACGTTTTCCTTTATGACGTCATTTGCAATCAAGTTATGATTTAATTATGTGTATGTGTAATTCTGTGTGATTAGTTAGGTATTTAGTAAATAAATAATTAAACCCAATTTTGTATAGCTGATTCAAATTGTTAGCCAGGGTTCGTGCAGATAACCAAGAATTTACAACTTTCAGATGAGACTGAATTAAGATGACGATTGATATTGACTGCTATTGATGTAAAATATTACTAGGCCTTTAAGAGTTTATTCGGAAGATAACAGCTCTATAAATATTATTTTGTGGTGCCCGACTCTCTTGTTACTTACATTTACATGATTAGCTCAATCAGGTGATATTAATTTTTATAGAATAGCATGTCATATCACTTAATCTGGCATAGCCAAAGACACAACACTATAATGATCCTACAGTGATTCTATAGTGATCCTGTAGTGATCCTATAATCCTATAGTGATCCTACAGTGATACTCCCCAATTAAAGTGCCACCAACCTCCTGTGCAGTGAATACCATTTTTTATGTCTCTGCATGCAGTTTGAAGAAATTTGCTAACTTGCGTTAGCACAATGACTGGAAGTCTATGGTAACTGCTATCATGCTAGTAGATACCATAGCCAAAGACACGACACCGGATACATGCTGAGTGACAAGTTGATACATTGAGGGAATGACTGCTACCAACAAAAAACAGCGCACACACACACACTTGTAGTTTTCCTAGTTGTCAAATGGGAAGGAGGCTCATCAAGCCAGTGTCAGCGCCTCCAGCAGATAACCGTAGAGAGACAGTTACATACAGGGTATAAGGAGTTTATTTTAAGCCTTGGCAGATTTTTTTTGCACCGTCTGCCTGGTGCAGAATATTATCCACCTCCTTTCAAGGGGCTTATCCGAGTTGTCCTGCTGACACTATTCATTTGTTTGATGGGAAGGAGCGCTCTACTCTGCCTTTTAACTGGGGGTGTTCTGCTCCTGTTATTCTCCTGCCTATATCTCTTCTTGATTATGGTTATAAACTATAAGAGCAAAAAGTTGCAAGGGCATATACAGTTCTCTCTCTCCCCCTCTCTCTCCCTCTCTCTCTCTCCCTCTCTCTCTCTCTCCCCTCTCTCTCTCTCTCTCTCTCTCCCCCTCTCTCTCTCTCTCTCTCTCTCTCTCCCCTCTCTCTCTCTCTCTCTCTCTCTCTCTCCCCTCTCTCTCTCTCCCCCTCTCTCTCTCTCCCCCTCTCTCTCTCCCCCTCTCTCTCTCTCCCTCTCTCTCTCTCCCCCTCTCTCTCTCTCTCTCTCCCTCTCTCTCTCTCTCTCCCCCTCTCTCCCTCCCTCTCTCCCCCTCTCTCCCTCCCTCTCTCTCTCCCCCTCTCTCTCTCCCCCTCTCTCTCTCTCTCTCCCTCTCTCTCCCCCCCCCTCTCTCTCTCTCTCTCTCACTCTCTCTCTCAAATAGTCTTCACATTCAATTATATTCCCCCTACAGATCTATACAACCTACTCTACATTTTAAAAAGTGAAAGGAAATTCTAGAAAATGTTCAAAATTATTATGATATACATTTTTTTTTACAAAGATTGCGTATCTCTTCACACTCCAGAGATAATATTTGTTGGAAGCACTGTTGGCAGCCATTACAGCTGTGAATCATTTGGAATAGGATTCTACATTTACATTAAATTTAAGTCATTTAGCAGACGCTCTTATCCAGAGCGACTTACAAATTGGTGCATTCACCTTATGACATCCAGTGGAACAGCCACTTTACAATAGTGCATCTAAATCTTTTAAGGGGGGTGAGAAGGATTACTTTATCCTATCCTAGGTATTCCTTAAAGAGGTGGGGTTTCAGGTGTCTCCGGAAGGTGGTGATTGACAGACATGCTTAGGCCAAGAAACACAAGCAATGGAACATTAGATCAGTGGAAATCTGTCCTTTCGTCTGATGAGTCCAAATTTGAGATTTTTGCATCCAACCGCTGTGTCTTTGTGAGACAAAGTATAGGTGAACAGATTATCTTTGCCTGTGTGGTTCCCACCGTGAAGCATGGACGAGGTGGTGTGACAGTGCTTTGCTGGTGACAGTCAGTGATTTATTAAGAATTCAAGGCACGCTTAACCAGCAGGGCTACGACAACATTCTGCAGCAATACGCCATCCTATCTGGTTTGTGCTTAGTGGGACTATCATTTGTTTTTCAACAGGACAATGACCTCCAGGCTGTGTAAGGGCTATTTGACCAAGGAGAGTGATGGAGTGCTGCATCAGATGATCTAACTTTGCATTACACTATGTCATTGGATGTAGGTAAAAAGTAGTGTGAAAAAATTTAAATTCTCTTATGTTGATGACTTTTTACAAATCCAATCAGTTTTCCACATTGATTCAATGTCATCACATATCATTTTTGTTGTTGATGTGACCTGGAAACAACGTTGATTAAACCTGTCTTTGCCCATTGGGAATATTGCAACCTCGTCTCTACATTTTCAAGCAGATTTAAGTCAGGACTGAGACTGGACTATTCAGGAAAACTCACCACCTCAGCAGGGTCCTCCTGCCATCTGGCCTCATCTGCATATAGAATCCCTGGCATCCAATGAGAATACATTTAGGAATCCATGTTATTCAATTATTGCACCCACAATGCTCGCGCACGCCAACGAGCGTCTGCGTTGCCAAGGGCTAAAATAGAAGTCATTGTCACGTTCTGACCTTAGTTCTTTTGTTATGTCTTCGTTTTAGTATGGTCAGGGCGTGAGTTGGGTGGGTTGTCTATGTTCCTTTTTCTATGATTTGGTATTTCTGTGTTTGGCCTGGTATGGTTCTCAATCAGAGGCAGCTGTCATTCGTTGTCCCTGATTGAGAACCATACTTAGGTAGCCTGGTTTCACTTTTGAGTGGTGGGTGATTGTTTCCTGTGTCTGTGTTTGTACCACACGGGACTTGTTTGTTCATTCACGTTGTTATTTTGTATTTCTGTAGTGTTCAGTTTTATATATTAAAATGGACACTTACTGTACCACACTGCGCATTGGTCCTCCGATCCTTCCTACTACTCCTCTTCGTCAGAAGACAATCGTTACAGTCATTCCTATTTCTGACGCAGATCGGGCTGCAAGTCCTGCCTCTCCCATCTCCTCATTGGTTTATAGAAGCAGGTACCCACGTGACATATCCTCATTGGTTATACCCATGTGGGTGATTGAAAGACAAACTGTTTTGCTGGTTGTCGTGGTAATACTATGAAAGTGTAGATGCCAATCACCATATAAGTCCAAAGATGAAAAAGCCTGGAAGGAGGAGAGATGACTAGAAACGATTTTATGTGTGGATTAATTGTCGGAGTAGAGGACCTTGTGCATTTCAGGTAAAATAACAACTCAATGTTTATATCCCAGGACAAATTAGCTAGCAACGACAAGCTAGCTAAATAGGACAAATTAGATAGCAAGTGCAAGCTAACTAGCTAAATTGCCATACATGTTTAATGCTTTTCGACCTGTCCCCAAATTAATGTAATTGGTTCAGAGTTTGTTTTGATATTTTAACCTGCGTGTCGTGATCGCGTTTGCGGTAGGGGGACAAAATAAATGCATGCACGATAGTGCACGATCGCGCAGCCAGTTTGGGTTCTGTGTTAGAAAGCGATCTTTGACATTACAATTAAATAAAGTTAAATGAAGGTTAAATAAATGTGTGTAATTGTCTCGATGAAAAATACAACTCTATCCCAGGGTTAGGTTTTCAGAAGACTACGGTGAGTTTCCCTCTAACTTTTTACTATCAATGACTTCCAACAAAATGTACTGAGCAATTTTGATAATTTGGAAAGTATTCAGACACTTTGACTTTTTCCACATTATATTACATTATGTTACATTACAGCCTTATTCTAAAATGTATTAAATAAATGATTTTCCTCATCAATGTACACACAACGCCCCATAATGACAAAGTGAAAACAGGTTTTTAGTCATTTTTTAAAATAAAAACAGAAATACCTTATTTACATAAGTAGTCAGACCCTTTGCTATGAGACCCGACTATTGAGCTCAGGTGCATCCTGTTTCCATTGATCATCCTTGAGATGTTTCTACAACTTGATTGGAGTCCACCTGTGGTAAATTGAATTGATTGGACATTTGGAAAGGCACACACCTGTCTATATAAGGTCCCACAGTTGACAGTGCATGTCGGAGCCAAAACCAAGCCATGAGTCCGAAGGAATTATCCGTAGAGCTCCAAGGTCTTGGGAAAGGTACCAAAAAAATGTCTGTAGCATTGATCAGGTAGGTGACCAAGAACCCGATGGTCACTCTGACAAAGCTCCAGAGTTCCTCTGTGGACAACCATCTCTGCAGCACCCCACCAATCAGGCCTTTATGGTAGAGTGGCCAGACTACTCCTCAGTAAAAGGCAGCTGACAGCCTGCTTGGAGTTTGCCAAAAGGCACCTGAAGGACTCCCAGACCATGAGAAACAAGATTCTCTGGTCTGATGAAACCAAGATTAAACTCTTTGGCCTGAATGCCAAGCATCACATCTGGAGGAAACCAGGCACCGCTCATCACGTGGCCAATACCATCCCTACAGTAAAGCATGGTGGTGGCAGCATCATGCTGTGGGGATGGTTTTCAGTGGCAGGGTCTGGGAGACTAGTCAGGATCGAGGAAAAGATGAACGGAGCAAAGTATAGAGAGATCCTTGATGGACCTCAGACTTGGGTGAAGGTTTACCTTCCAACAGGACAATAACACTAAGCACACAGCCAAGACAACGCAGGAGTGGATTCGGGACAAGTCTCTCAATGTCCTTGAGTGGCCCAGCCAGAGCCCAGACGGGAACCCGATCGAACATCTCTGGAGAGACCTGAAAATAGCTGTGCAGCGACACACCCCATCCAACCTGACAGAGCTTGAGATGGGATCTGCAGAGAAGAATGGGAGAAACTCCCCAAATACAGGTGTGCCAAGCTTGTAGAGTCATACCCATGAAGACTCAAGGCTATAATTGTTGCCAAAAGTGCTTTAATAATAACTTCTTAGGGCTAGGTGGGACGCTAATAACCCACCTCGACAACATCCGGTGAAATTGCAGAGCGCGAAATTCAAAATACAGAAAACGTAATATTAAACATTCATGAAAATACAAGTGTCTTACATCGCTTAACTTCTTGTTAATCCAACAGCATTGTCAGATTTCAAAAAGGCTTTACGGAAAAAGCATAACGTGATTATCTGAGGACAGCGCCCCGCCTACACCAGCATTAAAAACATCTTCCAAACCAGCGGAGGCATCACAAAAATCAGAAATAGTGATAAAATAAACCCCTTACCTTTGAAGATCTTCCTCTGTTTGCAATTCCAAGGGTCCCAGCTACACAACAAATGGTTGTTTTGTTCAATAAAGTCCTCATCCACGCGCGCCACAAGACTACAGTCAAAATGAGAGCCACCTTGAAAAACTACAACTACTAATTCATTTTTCAAAACACAAGCCTGAAACCCATTCTAAAGACTCTTGACATCTAGTGGAAGCCATGGGAACTGCAATCTGGGAGGAATTCCTTTGAATATCTCATAGACAAGCATTTGAATGGACTGTGACCTCAAAAAAATAAATTTCGGATGGATTCTCCTCGGGTTGTCGCCTGCCATATCAGTTCTGTTATACTCACAGACATTATTGTAACAGTTTTAGAAACTTCAGAGTGTTTTCCATCCAATGCTACCAATTATATGCATATCCCAGTTTCTGGGCCTGAGTAACAGGCAGTTTACTTTGGGCACGTCAGTCATCTGAAATTACGAATACTGCCCCCTAGCCTTAAGAAGAAAGTACTGAGTAAAGGGTCTGAATACTTTTATTTAATTATACATTTGCAAAAACTTCTAAAAACTTGGTTTTACTTTTTTCATTATGGGTTATTGTGCGTAGATTAATGAGGGGGGAAAACTATTTAATCCATTTTGGAATAAGGCTGTAACGTTAACAAAATTTGGAAAAGGGGAAGGTCTGAATACTTTCTGAATGCATTGTATGATGCCCTAAGTGTTGTGCAAGGTTGGTAGAATCTTATTCAAAATTAATCACATCTAGAACGACTGCAAAAGGTGCTTCCATCAAATATTAACTCAGGCGTGTGAAGACATATGCTATCAAGACATCGTAATTTTACATTTGTATTATTTAGGACATTTTTCTATAATCTTTCTTTAACTTTAAAAATGTGGAGTAGGGTGTGTAGGTCGTTAGGATTTTTTTTGAATGTAATCTCTTGATAGATTAAATTTTATGGCAGCTAAATGTGAAGACAAGGTGACCATATTACTTACCTAATGGTGTGGAATACTGCCGATATGAGGAGTTCATTGTATATGGCAACAGTCATGTAGCGTGGTTCATGGAAGGCTGACGGTACGGTCCAGACAGCATAGCAGAGGTACACTCCCCACAGAAGAAACAGGACCTCGGCTAGATAAGGAGAGGTCAACAATACAGGTGGGTTAGACCAATGGCCTTAACTATAAAATAACTCTAAATGCCCTTAATTCTAAATGCCCTTAACTCTACATTTACATTTACATTTAAGTCATTTAGCAGACGCTCTTATCCAGTGCGACTTACAAATTGGTGCATTCACCTTATGACATCCAGTGGAGCAGCCACTTTACAATAGTGCATCTAAATCTTTTAAGGGGGGGAGGGGTGAGAAGGATTACTTTATCCTATCCTAGGTATTCCTTAAAGAGGTGGGGTTTCAGGTGTCTCCGGAAGGTGGTGATTGACTCCGCTGTCCTGGCATCGTGAGGGAGTTTGTTCCACCATTGGGGGCCAGAGCAGCGAACAGTTTTGACTGGGCTGAGCGGAAACTGTACTTCCTCAGTGGTAGGGAGGCGAGCAGGCCAGAGGTGGATGAACGCAGTGCCCTTGTTTGGGTGTAGGGCCTGATCAGAGCCTGGAGGTACTGAGGTGCCGTTCCCCTCACAGCTCCGTAGGCAAGCACCATGGTCTTGTAGCGGATGCGAGCTTCAACTGGAAGCCAGTGGAGAGAGCGGAGGAGCGGGGTGACGTGAGAGAACTTGGGAAGGTTGAACACCAGACGGGCTGCGACGTTCTGGATGAGTTGTAGGGGTTTAATGGCACAGACAGGGAGCCCAGCCAACAGCGAGTTGCAGTAATCCAGACGGGAGATGACAAGTGCCTGGATTAGGACCTGCGCCGCTTCCTGTGTGAGGCAGGGTCGTACTCTGCGGATGTTGTAGAGCATGAACCTACAGGAACGGGCCACCGCCTTGATGTTAGTTGAGAACGACAGGGTGTTGTCCAGGATCACGCCAAGGTTCTTAAGCGCTCTGGGAGGAGGACACAGTGGAGTTGTCAACCGTGATGGCGAGATCATGGAGCGGGCAGTCCTTCCCGGGAGGAAGAGCAGCTCCGTCTTGCCGAGGTTCAGCTTGAGGTGGTGATCCGTCATCCACACTGATATGTCTGCCAGACATACAGAGATGCGATTCGCCACCTGGTCATCAGAAGGGGAAAGGAGAAGATTAATTGTGTGTCGTCTGCATAGCAATGATAGGAGAGACCATGTGAGGTTATGACAGAGCCAAGTGACTTGGTGTATAGCGAGAATAGGAGAGGGCCTAGAACAGAGCCCTGGGGGACACCAGTGGTGAGAGCACGTGGTGAGGAGACGGATTCTCGCCACGCCACCTGGTAGGAGCGACCTGTCAGGTAGGACGCAATCCAAGCGTGGGCCGCGCCGGGAGATGCCCAACTCGGAGAGGGTGGAGAGGAGGATCTGATGGTTCACAGTATCGAAGGCAGCCGGTAGGTCTAGAAGGATGAGAGCAGAGGAGAGAGAGTTAGCTTTAGCAGTGCGGAGCGCCTCCGTGATACAGAGAAGAGCAGTCTCAGTTGAATGACTAGTCTTGAAACCTGACTGATTTGGATCAAGAAGGTCATTCTGAGAGAGATAGCGGGAGAGCTGGCCAAGGACGGCACGTTCAAGGGTTTTGGAGAGAAAAGAAAGAAGGGATACTGGTCTGTAGTTGTTGACATCGGAGGGATCGAGTGTAGGTTTTTTCAGAAGGGGTGCAACTCTCGCTCTCTTGAAGACGGAAGGGACGTAGCCAGCGGTCAGGGATGAGTTGATGAGCGAGGTGAGGTAAGGGAGAAGGTCTCCGGAAATGGTCTGGAGAAGAGAGGAGGGGATAGGGTCAAGCGGGCAGGTTGTTGGGCGGCCGGCCGTCACAAGACGCGAGATTTCATCTGGAGAGAGAGGGGAGAAAGAGGTCAGAGCACAGGGTAGGGCAGTGTGAGCAGAACCAGCGGTGTCGTTTGACTTAGCAAACGAGGATCGGATGTCGTCGACCTTCTTTTCAAAATGGTTGACGAAGTCATCTGCAGAGAGGGAGGAGGGGGGAGGGGAGGGGGATTCAGGACGGAGGAGAAGGTGGCAAAGAGCTTCCTAGGGTTAGAGGCAGATGCTTGGAATTTAGAGTGGTAGAAAGTGGCTTTAGCAGCAGCGACAGAAGAGGAAAATGTAGAGAGGAGGGAGTGAAAGTATGCCAGGTCCGCAGGGAGGCGAGTTTTCCTCCATTTCCGCTCGGCTGCCCGGAGCCCTGTTCTGTGAGCTCGCAATGAGTCGTCGAGCCACGGAGCGGGAGGTGAGGACCGAGCCGGCCTGGAGGATAGGGGACATAGAGAGTCAAAGGATGCAGAAAGGGAGGAGAGGAGGGTTGAGGAGGCAGAATCAGGAGATAGGTTGGAGAAGGTTTGAGCAGAGGGAAGAGATGATAGGATGGAAGAGGAGAGAGTAGCGGGGAGAGAGAGCGAAGGTTGGGACGGCGCGATACCATCCGAGTAGGGGCAGTGTGGGAAGTGTTGGATGAGAGCGAGAGGGAAAAGGATACAAGGTAGTGGTCGGAGACTTGGAGGGGAGTTGCAATGAGGTTAGTGGAAGAACAGCATCTAGTAAAGATGAGGTCGAGCGTATTGCCTGCCTTGTGAGTAGGGGGGAAGGTGAGAGGGAGAGGTCAAAAGAGGAGAGGAGTGGAAAGAAGGAGGCAGAGAGGAATGAGTCAAAGGTAGACGTGGGGAGGTTAAAGTCGCCCAGAACTGTGAGAGGTGAGCCGTCCTCAGGAAAGGAGCTTATCAAGGCATCAAGCTCATTGATGAACTCTCCGAGGGAACCTGGAGGGCGATAAATGATAAGGATGTTAAGCTTGAAAGGGCTGGTAACTGTGACAGCATGGAATTCAAAGGAGGCGATAGACAGATGGGTAAGGGGAGAAAGAGAGAATGACCACTTGGGAGAGATGAGGATCCCGGTGCCACCACCCCGCTGACCAGAAGCTCTCGGGGTGTGCGAGAACACGTGGGCGGACGAAGAGAAAGCAGTAGGAGTAGCAGTGTTATCTGTGGTGATCCATGTTTCCGTCAGTGCCAAGAAGTCGAGGACTGGAGGGAGGCATAGGCTGAGATGAACTCTGCCTTGTTGGCCGCAGATCGGCAGTTCCAGAGGCTACCGGAGACCTGGAACTCCACGTGGGTCGTGCGCGCTGGGACCACCAGATTAGGGTGGCCGCGGCCACGCGGTGTGGAGCGTTTGTATGGTCTGTGCAGAGAGGAGAGAACAGGGATAGACAGACACATAGTTGACAGGCTACAGAAGAGGCTACGCTAATGCAAAGGAGATTGGAATGACAAGTGGACTACACGTCTCGAATGTTCAGAAAGTTGAGCTTACGTAGCAAGAATCTTATTGACTAAAATGATTAAAAATGATACAGTACTGCTGAAGTAGGCTAGCTGGCAGTGGCTGCGTTGTTGACTTTGTAGGCTAGCTGGCAGTGGCTGCGTTGTTGATTCGGGGGCTAGCTGGCTAGCTAGCAGTGTTGATTACGTTACGTTGCGTTAAAAGAACGACAATAGCTGGCTAGGTAACCTAGAAAATCGCTCTAGACTACACAATTATCTTTGATACAGAGACGGCTATGTAGCTAGCCGGCTATGTAGCTACAGTACAACAAACCGTTGTACTGTAATGAAATGAAATGAAAATGTGATACTACCTGTGGAGCGAGGCGGAATGCGACCGGGTTGTTGAGTTCTAATCGGTAGACGTTGGCTAGCTGTTGGCTAGCTAGCAGTGTCTCCTACGTTAAGGACGACAAATAGCTGGCTGCGTTGTTGATTCAGGGGCTAGCTGGCTAGCTAGCTAGCAGTGTTGATTACGTTACGTTGCGTTAAAAGAACGACAATAGCTGGCTAGGTAACCTAGAAAATCGCTCTAGACTACACAATTATCTACACAATTATCTTTGATACAGAGACGGCTATGTAGCTAGCTATGTAGACGGTGGGCGTTAGCTAGCTGGCTAGCTGCTGGGCAGATACGTTAGGACGACGAAATACGATAATTACGCAATTATCTTTGATACAAAGACGGCTATGTAGCTAGCTAAGAAGAAATTGCTAAGATTAGACAAATCAAACCGTTGTACTATAATGAAATGTAATGAAAAGTTATACTACCTGCAGACCGAAGTGCAGACCGAAGTGCGGATGCGACTGCTCGCTCCAACCCGGAAGTCTCTAAATGTCCTTAACTCTAAATGTCCTTAACTCTCCCAAATAAATAGCAGAGATACAGTATATACTGTATACAACACACAATGACTACTGACTGAAATTAGATTCTGGAAGTTCTGTATTATTTACGGCAACCATTGTTGCTTTGGTTTGTACAAAATGGCAGCAATACGATTCAAGGGTGTCCTCATGTTGCCTTCAAAGAATATGCAGTGTGCACTCCGGGACAGGGCACTGCTTTGCGGAAACTTTGGCCTATTGTATTGTTGGGTTTGTACATTGGATTGTTGCATTTGCCTATTAGATTGTTGGGTTTGCCCATTGGATTGTTGGGTTTGCCCATTGGATTGTTGGGTTTGCCCATTGGATTGTTGGGTTTGCCTATTGGATTGTTGGGTTTGCCCATTGGATTGTTGGGTTTGCCCATTGGATTGTTGGGTTTGCCCATTAGATTATTGGGTTTGCCCATTGGATTGTTGGGTTTGCCCATTGGATTGTTGGGTTTGCCTATTGGATTGTTGGGTTTGCCCAATGGATTGTTGGGTTTGCCTATTGGATTGTTGGGAGCAAATTCGGTTCCTCCCCAAAATGTTTGTGTGTGCTCCAGCTCATGCTTTTTTCTAGACCCTTCAAAGAATATGAAAAACGATTCCATTTTTAATGAAGCAGCCTTGAATTTTTTACCTGTTATACCTGTTAAACATTCACTGTAATTGTATAAATAATGAATCAATCAGAAGTGTCAATGGTGCTATATCTAAGTACTAAAAACGAGAGACACACTCTAAAAATCCTTCCCTCAAGTTTATTTTGTTTTAATTTCAAACAAAGTTACAAAAGAAAATTCAGTCGGCCAAAATGAGACCTCTCTCACCATTGGGAAGTATACTGGCCTCACATCACTAATCTCCACTCACACACCTTTCCAAAGGCACAATTCACTGGGGGACAAGTGGCCAAATGTACGGCCCTCCGCCTGTCGTTTGATGCACAATGTGTTGATGGCTGCACATCATGTAGTTACTAGCCACTGACATTTGCTAAGGAGAGTTCCCTTTCTGCCAAAATTGATTTCCCAGAGCTTGACTGCCAACCCACTGCCTTGTTGCCAAATCTGCTGATTGCCAGCCCACTGCTTTGTTGACAGATCTGCTGATTACCAGCCCACCACCTTGTTGACAGATCTGCTGATTGCCAGCCCACTGCCTTGTTGACAGATCTGCTGATTACCAGCCCACTGCCTTGTTGCCAAATCTGCTGATTGCCAGCCCACTGCCTTGTTGACAGATCTGCTGATTGCCAGCCCACTGCCTTGTTGACAGATCTGCTGATTACCAGCCCACTGCCTTGTTGCCAAATCTGCTAATTGCCAGCCCACTGCCTTGTTGCCAGATCTGCTGATTACCAGCCCACTGCCTTGTTGCCAAATCTGCTGATTACCAGCCCACTGCCTTGTTGACAGATCTGCTGATTATCAGCCCACCACCTTGTTGACAGATCTGCTGATTGCCAGCCCACTGCCTTGTTGCCAAATCTGCTGATTGCCAGCCCACTGCCTTGTTGCCAAATCTGCTGATTGCCAGCCCACTGCCTTGTTGCCAGATCTGCTAATTGCCAGCCCACTGCCTTGTTGCCAGATCTGCTGATTGCCAGCCCACTGCCTTGTTGCCAGATCTGCTGATTGCCAGCCCACTGCCTTGTTGCCAGATCTGCTGATTGCCAGCCCACTGCCTTGTTGACAGATCTGCTGACTGCCAACCCACTGCCTTGTTGACAAATCTACTGATTGCCAGCCCACTGCCTTGTTGACAGATCTGCTGATTACCAGCCCACCACCTTGTTGACAGATCTGCTGATTGCCAGCCCACTGCCTTGTTGACAGATCTCCTGCTGGAGAGGGATCCTCTCTAGTGTTCCAAGGTCGCTGGGGATTAGCAGACTGTAAGGCAGTCCAAGTCTCTCTTCTCTCCTTTATTCTATGTTCTCAGAACTGTTCTCAGAACTGCTCTCTGTTGTCTGACTTAATGTTATTTGGGAGCGCATAACTGTGACACTAATTTACATTCCTTTCTAAAAACTGTTCTCAGAACTGTACAGTAGTCCGTGTCTCTCCTTTATTCTACATTCTCAGAAATAGATCATATTCATTCGACACCAAATGGAAGAAAACGTACTGAAACAGGGAGGGACTACTTGGACTTATGGTTTTCTGCATGCCCCAGTTTTCAGAACTGTCGACTGTCTGACTCACCGTTACTCAGGAACCCATAACATTGACCCTAATTTACATTCCTTTTCCAAGAACTGTTCTCAAAACTGTAAGGCAGTCTCATGTTTCCTTTCTTCTATGTTCTCAGAACTGTTCTCAGAACTGCACCCCGTTGTCTGACTCACTGTTAGTTTGGAGCCCATAACAGCAAGCCTGATTTACATTCCTTCAATAATTAACACCAAAGACAACATGGGAATCATGTCGGATTGCAGATTATAATTTATAAATAGTGATTAGAGTGTATTATTATTCATGAATATTCATAAATCACGACGATTATTATAAGATACTTAGTATTTAACCAGTATGCATGGTGAGCTGTTTGTAAATGCTGGTAGGAGGGATAATTCATTTGAACTGACACAGACATGATCAACACTTTTTTTAAATTAACTACAAAATAATTAATATAATTATTATAGAGCCCCAACCTGATAGCACCTTAGATGAGTGGGTATTGCCCTTCAGCCTACTCCCAACCCACACTGCCCTCCGCTATCCTGCACCGCAGACCGACCTCTCCACCATGTATATGTACAGGTTCACTAGCTGTCTCTGCCTTCCCTGCGAAGATGCACAATGTTCTTATTATGCCTTATGTCAACAGCGACCTGAGCTGTCCTCCTCCTCCTTTACCTGAGCTGTCCTCCCCCTCCTTTACCTGAGCTGTCCTACCCCCTCCTTTACCTGAGCTGTCCTCCCCCTCCTTTACTTGAGCTGTCCTCCTCCCTCCTTTACCTGAGCTGTCCTCCCCCTCCTTTACCTGAGCTGCCCTCCCCTCCTTTACCTGAGCTGTCCTCCACCTCCTTTACCTGAGCTGTCCTCCCCCTCCTTTACCTGATTTGTCCTCCCCTCCTTTACCTGAGCTGTCCTCCCCCTCCTTTACCTGAGCTATCCTCCTCCCTCCTTTACTTGAGCTGTCCTCCTCCTCCTTTACCTGAGCTGTCCCCCCTTTATCTGAGCTGTCCTCCCCCTCCTTTACCTGAGCTGTCCTCCCCCTTAACCTGAGCTGTCCTCCCCCCTTTACCTGAGCTGTCCTCCCCCTCCTTTACTTGAGCTGTCCTCCCTCCTCCTTTACCTGAGCTGCCCCCTCCTCCTTTCCCTGAGCTGTCCTCCCCCCTTTACCTGAGCTGTCCTCCCCCTCCTTTACTTGAGCTGTCCTCCCTCCTCCTTTACCTGAGCTGCCCCCCTCCTCCTTTCCCTGAGCTGTCCTCCCCCTCCTTTACTTGAGCTGTCCTCCCTCCTCCTTTACCTGAGCTGCCCCCTCCTCCTTTACCTGAGCTGTCCTCCCTCCTCCTTTACCTGAGCTGCCCCCTCCTCCTTTCCCTGAGCTGTCCTCCCCTCCTTTACTTGAGCTGTCCTCCCTCCTCCTTTACCTGAGCTGCCCCCCTCCTCCTTTACCTGAGCTGCCCCCCTCCTCCTTTCCCTGAGCTGTCCTCCCCCTCCTTTACCTGAGCTGTCCTCCCTCTCCTTTACTTGAGCTGTCCTCCCCCCTCCTTTACCTGAGCTGTCCTCCCTCCTCCTTTCCCTGAGCTGTCCTCCCCCTCCCTTGTTTCCCTTTCCATTTTTCCTCGTTGAAAAAACTCTCCGCATCGCTGTCCATATCTCTCTCAGGGTCCTCAGACAGAGCAGAGCTCACCGCCTCTCAGAGATCCATCCACTTAAACAGGGATTAGATGATATGTCCTGATCCTCAGCTGCCTGTCACATTCCACTCTAGAAGAGGCTCGGCATTTCTCCTATTTTAACTGGTTATTTAGACTGATTAGAGTCCATTTGAGTTTCCACCGATAATCTGGCATCAGGAATGATGAAACAAACAACAACAACAACAACAATAGCAGCAGCAGTGGCGATGATATTATTTTAATTTTACGTTTGTTTTACCAGGGAAGACATATTTAGACCTAGGTCTCTTTTTGAAATGTGCCCTGCATGATACAAATATACACATTATACATAAAATATATATATATATATATATATATATACACATTAAAAATTATGGCCTAGTCTGATGAGTACAGGGCAAACCCGTCTTGGTGATTCCTGGTATATGATCAAAATAAATCAAATCACAGCACATTTTTGGACTCATTCAGCAGTTTTTACCTGATCAAGTACAATACCATTGGAAATGATTGCTAAACTTAAGTTGAAAATTATGCTGTAGCTGCTTCCTGTTGGCAAGACATTGATAAATAGCCCAATGTCAAAACTCAGTTTTAAAGTGTCCAAATCAATAACCAATATACAGAAACTGTTTTGTGATATATTGAAAACCAAAACATTTGCTATCTACACATCATATTACTTGTATTTAAAAAAAAAACAAGTATCTTACCTTATTTTTTAAAACTTAGAGACATTTTAAACACTGTTGTTTTGTCAAGTGGCAATAAATCAGTCATCGATTAGGGTGGGATACTGTTCAAACTACCACAACTCAAAAACCACACGCTGAAATCAAAAGAACAGCAGGCAAAGGTGTGGGGTGTAGCTATGTTTAAACTAACATTATTCAAGGGTCGGCAGGTAGCCTAGTGGTTAGAGCGTTGGACTAGTAACCGAAAGGTTGCAAGATCAAATCTCTGAGCTGACAAGGTAAAAATCTGTTGTTCTGCCCCTGAACAAGGCAGTCAACCCACTGTTCTTAGGCCGTCATTGAAAATAAGAATTTGTTCTTAACTGACTTGACAAGTTAAATAAAGAATGAAACTTGGAAGAAACCTATACATGGTTAGTTAGATGAGAACTATAAGGAACAGACCCATTTTTCTGTTAGTATCACACCCTGATCTGTTTCACCTGTCTTTGTGCTTGTTTCCACCCCCCACCAGGTGTCTCCAATCTTCCCTCATTATCCCCTGTGTGTTTGTCTGTGGCCAGTTTGTCTTGTCAAGTCCTACCAGCGTGTTTCCTGTCTTCCCAGTTCTGACCTTTCTGCCTGCCCTGTTCCTGCCTGACTGAAAGTGATATCACAACTTAAAATCGAGAAGGCAGGTTTATCTCCACCACCTTCTTCAAAAAAGAATTTAATAACATATCTGAAGAACTGCAAGCTATTGTTAATCTCTCCCTGTTCACAGGAACGAAAAACGGAATAATTTTGCACGCACAATATTTCAGTTTTTGATTTGTTAAAAAAGTTTGAAATATCCAATAAATGTCGTTCCACTTCATGGTTGTGTGCCACTTGTTGTTGATTCTTCACAAAAAAATACAGTTTTATATCTTTATGTTTGAAGCCTGAAATGTGGCAAAAGGTCGCAAAGTTCAAGGGGGCCGAATACTTTCGCAAGGCACTGTACCTTTGGGAGCCATTACAGCCTCAAGTCTTCTTGGGTATGAAGCTACAAGCTTGGCACACCTGTATTTGGGTAGATTCTCCCATTCTTCTCTGCAGATCCTCTCAAGCTCTGTCAGGTTGGTTGGGGAGTGTTGCTGCACAGTTATTTTCAGGTCTCTCCAGAGATGTCTGATCGGGTTCAAGTCCTGGCTCTGGCTGGGCCACTCAAGGACATTCAGAGACCTGTCCTGAATCCACTCCTGCGTTGTCTTGGCTGTATGCTTAAAGTCGTTGTGCGCTCTGGAGCAGGTTTTCATCAAACATCTCTCTGTTCTTTGCTCTGTTCATCTTTCCCTTGGTCCTGACTAGTCTCCCAGTTCCTGCTGCTGAAAAACATCCCCACAGCATGATGCTGCCACCACCATGCTTCACCGTAGGGATGGTGCCAGATTTCCTCCAGACGTGACGTTTGGCATTCAGGCCAAAGAGTTCAATCTTGGTTTCATCAGACCAGAAAATCTTGTTTCTCATGGTCTGAGAGTCCTTTAGTTGGCTTTTGCCAAACTCCAAGCGGGCTGTCATGTGCCTTTTACTGAAGAGTGGCTTCTGTCTGGCCACTCTACCATAATGGCCTGATTGGTGGCATGCTACAGAGATGGTTGTCCTTCTGGAAGTTTCTCCCATCTCCACAGAGGAACTCTAGAGCTCTGTCAGAGTGACCATCAGATTCTTGGTCACCTCTCTGACCAAGGCCCTTCTGCCCAGATTGCTCAGTTTGGCTGGGCGGCCAGCTCTAGGAAGAGTCTTGGTGGTTCCAAACTTCTTCTATTTAATAATGATGGAGGCAACTGTGTTCTTAGGGACCTTCAATGCTGCAGAAATGTTCTGGTACCCTTCCCCAGACCTGTGCCTAGACAAAATCCCGTCTCGGAGCTCTATGGACAATTCCTTCGACGTCATGTCTTGGTTTTTGCTCTGACATGTATTGTCAACTGTGGGACCTTATATAGATAGACAGGTGTGTGCCTTTCCAAATCATGTCCAATCAATTGAATTTACCACAAGTGGACTCCAATCAAGTTGTAGAAAACATCTCAAGGATGATCAATGGAAACAGGATGCACCTGAGCTTCGAGTCTGACCTTCGAGAAATTCCGAGTCTCATAGCAAGAGGTCTGAATTCTTATGTAAATAAGGTATTTCAGTTTTAATTTTTTGTACATTTGCAAAAATTTCTAAAAACCTGTTTTCCCTTTGTCATTCTGGAGAATTGTGTGTAGATTGAGGAGGATATTTTTTCATTGAATACATTTTAGAATAAGGCTGTAACGTAACAAAATGTGGAAAAAGTCAACGGGTCTGAATATTTTCCAAAGGCACTGTGTCTGGATGTATGATCTCTATGCAAATGTTTGTTTATGTTTATGGTCCAGGAATTCTGTCTTATTTCCATTGGTCTCATCCCCCACCACAAGCCTTTAAATGCTGTGACACCCTGTGGAGATTGGGCCAGGAAGTGTTGAGGTGTTTTTTGACTGGTTAATGGTGGTTGGGTTTGGGTTGAAAGGTTACACCGTCAGATGTTATAAATGGAATTACATGCCTTTGTTCTTTCTCTTATCGTGTTTCCAGTCATGGAGGAAGGCTGTATGATCAATTCATCATCAAATCCAAATCAAATAAAATGTTATTGGTCACATACACATATTTAGCAGATGTTATTGCTTGTAGCAAAATGCTTGTAGGAATTTACTAGGCTTCTAGGACTCTGGCCTAGTAAGCATTTCTTTATTTGTGCTTCATGCTTCTTAATGCGTATCTTAATTTATGCCTTGCATGTGAATCCATGAATTGTACAATGTTAATTAAATATTTGTCTTTGATATAGACAATTCCCAGACCAATTGTTGCTAGTCAACGTCATCTCATTGCCTAACGCTTGTTTATATTAATTATCTTTATGGAGTCAGATAAACATTTTAATAGGCTAATTGCTTCGTCTTTTTACGAGTGACCGTGAGGTACTTATAATTTCATATATGATAACAATGACTGTACACTGCACCCTCAGGTCCTCTGTCACTGGCCTTTTAACTCTCCTAAAGCCTGGGACCAAGAGGCATGGAGAGACAGCCTTTAGTTACTATGCCCCCAGCCCTCTGCCAGAGAACCTGAGGAGACCAAGAGGCATGGAGAGGCAGCCTTTAGTTACTATGCCCCCAGCCCTCTGCCAGAGAACCTGAGGGGACCAAGAGGCATGGAGAGACAGCCTTTAGTTACTATGCCCCCAGCCCTCTGCCAGAGAACCTGAGGGGACCAAGAGGCATGGAGAGACAGCCTTTAGTTACTATGCCCCCAGCCCTCTGCCAGAGAACCTGAGGAGACCAAGAGGCATGGAGAGGCAGCCTTTAGTTACTATGCCCCCAGCCCTCTGCCAGAGAACCTGAGGGGACCAAGAGGCATGGAGAGGCAGCCTTTAGTTACTATGCCCCCAGCCCTCTGCCAGAGAACCTGAGGGGACCAAGAGGCATGGAGAGGCAGCCTTTAGTTACTATGCCCCCAGCCCTCTGCCAGAGAACCTGAGGGGACCAAGAGGCATGGAGAGGCAGCCTTTAGTTACTATGCCCCCAGCCCTCTGCCAGAGAACCTGAGGGGACCAAGAGGCATGGAGAGGCAGCCTTTAGTTACTATGCCCCCAGCCCTCTGCCAGAGAACCTGAGGAGACCAAGAGGCATGGAGAGGCAGCCTTTAGTTACTATGCCCCCAGCCCTCTGCCAGAGAACCTGAGGGGACCAAGAGGCATGGAGAGGCAGCCTTTAGTTACTATGCCCCCAGCCCTCTGCCAGAGAACCTGAGGGGACCAAGAGGCATGGAGAGGCAGCCTTTAGTTACTATGCCCCCAGCCCTCTGCCAGAGAACCTGAGGGGACCAAGAGGCATGGAGAGGCAGCCTTTAGTTACTATGCCCCCAGCCCTCTGCCAGAGAACCTGAGGAGACCAAGAGGCATGGAGAGGCAGCCTTTAGTTACTATGCCCCCAGCCCTCTGCCAGAGAACCTGAGGGGGGGCCAAGAGGCATGGAGAGGCAGCCTTTAGTTACTATGCCCCCAGCCCTCTGCCAGAGAACCTGAGGGGACCAAGAGGCATGGAGAGGCAGCCTTTAGTTACTATGCCCCCAGCCCTCTGCCAGAGAACCTGAGGGGACCAAGAGGCATGGAGAGGCAGCCTTTAGTTACTATGCCCCCAGCCCTCTGCCAGAGAACCTGAGGGGACCAAGAGGCATGGAGAGGCAGCCTTTAGTTACTATGCCCCCAGCCCTCTGCCAGAGAACCTGAGGGGACCAAGAGGCATGGAGAGGCAGCCTTTAGTTACTATGCCCCCAGCCCTCTGCCAGAGAACCTGAGGAGACCAAGAGGCATGGAGAGGCAGCCTTTAGTTACTATGCCCCCAGCCCTCTGCCAGAGAACCTGAGGGGACCAAGAGGCATGGAGAGGCAGCCTTTAGTTACTATGCCCCCAGCCCTCTGCCAGAGAACCTGAGGGGACCAAGAGGCATGGAGAGGCAGCCTTTAGTTACTATGCCCCCAGCCCTCTGCCAGAGAACCTGAGGGGACCAAGAGGCATGGAGAGGCAGCCTTTAGTTACTATGCCCCCAGCCCTCTGCCAGAGAACCTGAGGGGACCAAGAGGCATGGAGAGGCAGCCTTTAGTTACTATGCCCCCAGCCCTCTGCCAGAGAACCTGAGGGGACCAAGAGGCATGGAGAGGCAGCCTTTAGTTACTATGCCCCCAGCCCTCTGCCAGAGAACCTGAGGGGACCAAGAGGCATGGAGAGGCAGCCTTTAGTTACTATGCCCCCAGCCCTCTGCCAGAGAACCTGAGGGGACCAAGAGGCATGGAGAGGCAGCCTTTAGTTACTATGCCCCCAGCCCTCTGCCAGAGAACCTCAGGGGGGCTGAAACTGCAGACATATTTAAAAGAGATCTTAAAACACACCTCTTTAGCTTTGCTTTTCCTTTGGGTACTTTTTAGTCTTTCAGTTTTTTTTATTATTATTTTGTTTTTTTATCCTCCTAAATTTGTTGTTTAGTAAATATTTCAGTTTTCATTTTCATTGTTTTTTTTAATCATTTATTTTCTGTGAAGCACATTCTGTTACGTTCCATGTCTGAAATGTGCTGTATAAATAAAGCTTGATTTGATTTGATAATTTCAATAATTTTTTTGCTTTAACAATGTCATTTCAACTAGTTTGCCCAGTTGGTAATTGACTAGGGGTATTGACAAGTGGTCCACACTTCTGTCACAACTCACCAACTGCCATCATGTAATCCCAGCGGTCCAGCAGGCACATGCTGAACTGCAGCCCGTCGGGGGTGAGGCCCACATCGATGAGGGCCGACGTCCGGTCAGGTGTCTGACACACGGCCGAGGTCCAGGCCACCAGAAACCACAGCACCACCAGCAGGATGACCCCCAGCAGACGCAGCAACCGCCAGCTGGTGATGTAGGGTGTCCGCTGTGCCGTACGGGACAGGAATACCTTCAGCACCCTGGAGGAGAGAAGAGTGAGAAGGGTTGTTTCTGTTCTCAAATTTGGCACGTGACGTCTAATAGTGTCATTTGAGGGTTTTATGGTTCTCGTTGAGAAGACGTCATATAACCAGACTACAAACAACTGGTGGCTGTTATAACAAGACTACAACCAACTGGTGTCTGTTATATATAACCAGACTACAACCAACTGGTGTCTGTTATATATACCCATATTACAACCAACTGGTGGCTGTTATATATAACCAGACTACAACCAACTGGTGTCTGTTATATATAACCAGACTACAACCAACTGGTGTCTGTTATATATAACCATATTACAACCAACTGGTGGCTGTTATAACCAGACTACAACCAACTGGTGGCTGTTATAACCAGACTACAACCAACTGGTGGCTGTTATAACCAGACTACAACCAACTGGTGGCTGTTATAACCAGACTACAACCAACTGGTGTCTGTTATATATAACCAGACTACAACCAACTGGTGTCTGTTATATATAACCATATTACAACCAACTGGTGGCTGTTATAACCAGACTACAACCAACTGGTGGCTGTTATAACCAGACTACAACCAACTGGTGGCTGTTATAACCAGACTACAACCAACTGGTGGCTGTTATAACCAGACTACAACCAACTGGTGTCTGTTATATATATAACCATATTACAACCAACTGGTGTCTGTTATATATAACCATATTACAACCAACTGGTGTCTGTTATATATAACCAGATTACAACCAACTGGTGTCTGTTATATATAACCAGATTACAACCAACTGGTGTCTGTTATATATAACCAGATTACAACCAACTGGTGTCTGTTATAACCAGATTACAACCAACTGGTGTCTGTTATATATATAACCATATTACAACCAACTGGTGTCTGTTATATATAACCAGATTACAACCAACTGGTGTCTGTTATATATAACCAGATTACAACCAACTGGTCTCTGTTATAACCAGACTACAACCAACTGGTGTCTGTTATATTTAACCAGATTACAACCACCTGGTGTATGTTATATATAACCAGATTACAACCAACTGGTGTCTGTTATATATAACCAGATTACAACCAACTGGTGTCTGTTATATATAACCAGATTACAACCCACTGGTGTCTGTTATAACCAGATTACAACCACCTGGTGTCTGTTATAACCATATTGCAACCAACTGGTGTCTGTTATATATAACCAGATTACAACCAACTGGTGTCTGTTATATATAACCAGATTACAACCAACTGGTGTCTGTTATATATAACCAGATTACAACCAACTGGTGTCTGTTATAACCAGATTACAACCAACTGGTGTCTGTTATATATATAACCATATTACAACCAACTGGTGTCTGTTATATATAACCAGATTACAACCAACTGGTGTCTGTTATATATAACCAGATTACAACCAACTGGTCTCTGTTATAACCAGACTACAACCAACTGGTGTCTGTTATATTTAACCAGATTACAACCACCTGGTGTATGTTATATATAACCAGATTACAACCAACTGGTGTCTGTTATATATAACCAGATTACAACCAACTGGTGTCTGTTATATATAACCAGATTACAACCCACTGGTGTCTGTTATAACCAGATTACAACCACCTGGTGTCTGTTATAACCATATTACAACCAACTGGTGTCTGTTATATATAACCAGATTACAACCAACTGGTGTCTGTTATATATAACCAGATTACAACCAACTGGTGTCTGTTATATATAACCAGATTACAACCAACTGGTGTCTGTTATAACCAGATTACAACCAACTGGTGTCTGTTATATATATAACCATATTACAACCAACTGGTGTCTGTTATATATAACCAGATTACAACCAACTGGTGTCTGTTATATATAACCAGATTACAACCAACTGGTCTCTGTTATAACCAGACTACAACCAACTGGTGTCTGTTATATTTAACCAGATTACAACCACCTGGTGTATGTTATATATAACCAGATTACAACCAACTGGTGTCTGTTATATATAACCAGATTACAACCAACTGGTGTCTGTTATATATAACCAGATTACAACCAACTGGTGTCTGTTATAACCAGATTACAACCAACTGGTGTCTGTTATAACCAGACTACAACCAACTGGTGTCTGTTATATATAACCAGATTCCAACCAACTGGTGTCTGTTATAACCAGACTACAACCAACTGGTGTCTGTTATAACCAGACTACAACCAACTGGTGTCTGTTATATATATAACCATATTACAACCAACTGGTGTCTGTTATATATAACCAGATTACAACCAACTGGTGTCTGTTATATATAACCAGATTACAACCAACTGGTGTCTGTTATATATAACCAGATTACAACCAACTGGTCTCTGTTATAACCAGATTACAACCAACTGGTGTCTGTTATATATAACCAGATTACAACCAACTGGTGTCTGTTATATATAACCATATTACAACCAACTGATGGCTGTTATAACCAGATTAGGTAAAAATATATGGTTCTACCCCTGAGCAAGGCAGTTAACCCACTGTTCCTAGGTTGTTATTGAAAATAAGAATTTGTTCTTAAAACTGACTTGCCTGGTTAAATAAAGGCAATAGTAAAACACACAGCTGCATAAGACAAAGACATGGATCCTCCAGTGGTAGTATATATATATACACCCCAATTTGGGTGGAGTCTCCTCCTTCTCTCTAAACATCACATCTTTACTAGGCAGGAAGTTAAGTGATGCGGGCAACAAACTGTTCCTTCTCCATTAATGTGACCTGACCTCGACACCCTTTCTCACAAAAACCACATCTCTCCACCATTATCAGTGGCTGCCAACATGTGGTTGTTTTTGCCTCCACCATATCCATTCCTCCTACAGATACCCATTAACTTCTGGTGTAGACCCTAAACTATGGCACCCCTCATGTCTCTATTATAAATCTCTGATGATTAACAATATTTAAAGTTGAGAAATCTGAACCCATCAAGGTAAAGATATATTTTTCATTAAGTGATCAAGACATCATGGGAAACTATTGCTATTCATCCCTTTCATTATTGATTCTTCTAATTATGTAACTGACACAAGCAACACTACTTTTACTGAAACCACTTTTTATCTTCTACCACTGCTAGCATTCATTACACTGCATTATTCCTTCTACCACTGTTAGCATTCATTACACTGCATTATTCCTTCTACCACTGTTAGCATTCATTACACTGCATTACTCCTTCTACCACTGTTAGCATTCATTACACTGCATTACTCCTTCTACCACTGTTAGCATTCATTACACTGCATTATTCCTTCTACCACTGCTAGCATTCATTACACTGCATTACTCCTTCTACCACTGTTAGCATTTATTACACTGCATTATTCCTTCTACCACTGCTAGCATTCATTACACTGCATTACTCCTTCTACCACGGTTAGCATTCATTACACTGCATTATTCCTTCTACCACTGCTAGCATTCATTACACTGCATTATTCCTTCTCCCACTGCTAGCATTCATCAGTGTTATGGCTTCCGTTATTACTTCTCCTATACTACTGCTGAAAGACCCTTGCAAGAGCTAGCAACAGTGTGTTCTCTGAAGTGTTGTCTAGATTAGCATAGATATAAGGAGCTATTTCAACCTCTGGGGTCTCTGAGGGACAGACCATGATTGATCCTGCCTCATCTTTGATATCTGTGTGGGATTATCCTATATTGAACTGACACTAAGGTTAGGTTTCAAGCCCATCACACCACGAGGAACTTAAATTGTAATTTTGTCAGGGGAAGTAGCAGGCTGCCCTTTGGCCCCCTATTTTCTGCACTCACAAAGCTATATTAACTGAAGTGGGAGTGGACAATACACACACACACACACACACACACACACACACACACACACACACACACACACACACACACACAATTTCTTACACACACTTGATCAGATTGAGTTGTTTCTCTGCTGTCTCTGCGAAATGTAAAAAGGCCAACATGAAAGCCAAGTCATTTCCAGAGGAGCGTGGAGAGAACTCTATGCTACGGTAGGTAGTGATTGAGAATGTAAAGTGCTACCTATGCCACTGTCCACCCACTTTGACTACTAAGTAGCAAAATAGAACAATGGCAAACCAGGACCAATCCTGAGAGGAACCTGTTTATTGGAGGGCACTCTACAGGGCAAACTCATTAAGGGGCATCTTTGGGAAAAATCGTTGGGAGAAAAGACAGGAAGTTCTAGGCAGAACACTGCAGAAGTTATCTAATTTGGCCAAATCACATTTTATTTGTCACATGCCCCGAATACAACTGGTGTCGTCTTTACCGTGAAATTCTTGTTTTATACGAGCCCTTCCCATCAATAAAAATGAAACACTAACACAAGAGTAATACAATTAAATACAGAAGAATGGAACTACAGTATAGTTGGAGCTATATACAGGGAGTACCAGATCAACGTGGAGCTATATACAGGGAGTACCAGTACAAGATCAATGTGGAGGTATATACAGGGAGTACTAGATCAATGTGGAGCTATATGCAGGGAGTACCAGATCAATGTGGAGCTATATACAGGGAGTACCAGTACAAGATCAATGTGGAGCTATATACAGGGAGTACTAGATCAATGTGGAGCTATATACAGGGAGTACCAGTACAAGATCAATGTGGAGCTATATACAGGGAGTACTAGATCAATGTGGAGCTATATACAGGGAGTACCAGATCAATGCTTTTCCGGGTTGGAGCGAGCGGTCGCATCCGCACTTCGGTCCGCAGGTAGTATAACTTTTCATTACATTTCATTACATTTCATTATAGTACAACGGTTTGATTTGTCTAATCTTAGCAATTTCTTCTTAGCTAGCTACATAGCCGTCTTTGTATCAAAGATAATTGCGTAATTATCGTATTTCGTCGTCCTAACGTAGTCTACACTGCTATCTGCCTAGCAGCTAGCCAGCTAGCAAACGTCCACCGTCTACCGAATAGCAGCACTGTAGAAACCATTACACTCAACTGAACGACTTGATTAGTGTAGTGTTAGCTAGCTACATAGTTGTCTTTGCTGTCTTCGTATCCAAGATAATTGTGTAGTTTAGAGTGTGTAGTTTTAGAGTGATTATCTTAATTTACCGAGGTTAGCTAGCCAGCTATTTGTCGTCCTTAACGTAGGAGACACTGCTAGCTAGCCAACAGCTAGCCAACGTCTACCGAATAGAACTTCCGCACTTAACAACCCGGTCGCATTCCGCTTCGCTCCACAGGTAGTATCACATTTTCATTTCATTTCATTACAGTACAACGGTTTGATTTGTTTGATCGTAGCTAGCTACATAGCCGTCTTTGTATCAAAGATAATTGTGTAGTCTAGAGCGATTTTCTAGGTAAGCTAGCCAGCTATTGTCGTTCTTTTAACGCAACGTAACGTAATCAACACTGCTAGCTAGCCAGCTAGCCCCCGAATAGCAGCACTGTAGAAACTTTTACACTCAACGGAACGACTTGATTAGTGTAGTGTCAACAACGCAGCCACTGCCAGCTAGCCTACAAAGTCAACAACGCAGCCACTGCCAGCTAGCCTACTTCAGCAGTACTGTACCATTTTAATCATTTTAGTCAATAAGATTCTTGCTACGTAAGCTTAACTTTCTGAACATTCGAGACGTGTAGTCCACTTGTCATTCCAATCTCCTTTGCATTAGCGTAGCCTCTTCTGTAGCCTGTCAACTATGTGTCTGTCTATCCCTGTTCTCTCCTCTCTGCACAGACCATACAAACGCTCCACACCGCGTGGCCGCGGCCACCTAATCTGGTGGTCCCAGCGCGCACGACCCACGTGGAGTTCCAGGTCTCCGGCAGCCTCTGGAACTGCCGATCTGCGGCCAACAAGGCAGAGTTCATCTCAGCCTATGCCTCCCTCCAGTCCCTCGACTTCTTGGCACTGACGGAAACATGGATCACCACAGATAACACTGCTACTCCTACTGCTCTCTCTTCGTCCGCCCACGTGTTCTCGCACACCCCGAGAGCTTCTGGTCAGCGGGGTGGTGGCACCGGGATCCTCATCTCTCCCAAGTGGTCATTCTCTCTTTCTCCCCTTACCCATCTGTCTATCGCCTCCTTTGAATTCCATGCTGTCACAGTTACCAGCCCTTTCAAGCTTAACATCCTTATCATTTATCGCCCTCCAGGTTCCCTCGGAGAGTTCATCAATGAGCTTGATGCCTTGATAAGCTCCTTTCCTGAGGACGGCTCACCTCTCACAGTTCTGGGCGACTTTAACCTCCCCACGTCTACCTTTGACTCCTTCCTCTCTGCCTCCTTCTTTCCACTCTTCTCCTCTTTTGACCTCACCCTCTCACCTTCCCCCCCTACTCACAAGGCAGGCAATACGCTCAACCTCATCTTTACTAGATGCTGTTCTTCCACTAACCTCATTGCAACTCCCCTCCAAGTCTCCGACCACTACCTTGTATCCTTTTCCCTCTCGCTCTCATCCAACACTTCCCACACTGCCCCTACTCGGATGGTATCGCGCCGTCCCAACCTTCGCTCTCTCTCCCCCGCTACTCTCTCCTCTTCCATCCTATCATCTCTTCCCTCTGCTCAAACCTTCTCCAACCTATCTCCTGATTCTGCCTCCTCAACCCTCCTCTCCTCCCGTTCTGCATCCTTTGACTCTCTATGTCCCCTATCCTCCAGGCCGGCTCGGTCCTCCCCTCCCGCTCCGTGGCTCGACGACTCATTGCGAGCTCACAGAACAGGGCTCCGGGCAGCCGAGCGGAAATGGAGGAAAACTCGCCTCCCTGCGGACCTGGCATCCTTTCACTCCCTCCTCTCTACATTTTCCTCTTCTGTCTCTGCTGCTAAAGCCACTTTCTACCACTCTAAATTCCAAGCGTCTGCCTCTAACCCTAGGAAGCTCTTTGCCACCTTCTCCTCCCTCCTGAATCCTCCTCTCCCCCTCCCTCTCTGCAGATGACTTCGTCAACCATTTTGAAAAGAAGGTCGACGACATCCGATCCTCGTTTGCCAAGTCAAACGACACCGCTGGTTCTGCTCAAACTGCCCTACCCTGTGCTCTGACCTCTTTCTCCCCTCTCTCTCCAGATGAAATCTCGCGTCTTGTGACGGCTGGCCGCCCAACAACCTGCCCGCTTGACCCTATCCCCTCCTCTCTTCTCCAGACCATTTCCGGAGACCTTCTCCCTTACCTCACCTCGCTCATCAACTCATCCCTGACCGCTGGCTACGTCCCTTCCGTCTTCAAGAGAGCGAGAGTTGCACCCCTTCTGAAAAAACCTACACTCGATCCCTCCGATGTCAACAACTACAGACCAGTATCCCTTCTTTCTTTTCTCTCCAAAACTCTTGAACGTGCCGTCCTTGGCCAGCTCTCCCGCTATCTCTCTCAGAATGACCTTCTTGATCCAAATCAGTCAGGTTTCAAGACTAGTCATTCAACTGAGACTGCTCTTCTCTGTATCACGGAGGCGCTCCGCACTGCTAAAGCTAACTCTCTCTCCTCTGCTCTCATCCTTCTAGACCTATCGGCTGCCTTCGATACTGTGAACCATCAGATCCTCCTCTCCACCCTCTCCGAGTTGGGCATCTCCGGCGCGGCCCACGCTTGGATTGCGTCCTACCTGACAGGTCGCTCCTACCAGGTGGCGTGGCGAGAATCTGTCTCCTCACCACGTGCTCTCACCACTGGTGTCCCCCAGGGCTCTGTTCTAGGCCCTCTCCTATTCTCGCTATACACCAAGTCACTTGGCTCTGTCATAACCTCACATGGTCTCTCCTATCATTGCTATGCAGACGACACACAATTAATCTTCTCCTTTCCCCCTTCTGATGACCAGGTGGCGAATCACACCTCTGCATGTCTGGCAGACATATCAGTGTGGATGACGGATCACCACCTCAAGCTGAACCTCGGCAAGACGGAGCTGCTCTTCCTCCCGGGGAAGGACTGCCCGTTCCATGATCTCGCCATCACGGTTGACAACTCCATTGTGTCCTCCTCCCAGAGCGCTAAGAACCTTGGCGTTATCCTGGACAACACCCTGTCGTTCTCAACTAACAACAAGGCGGTGGCCCGTTCCTGTAGGTTCATGCTCTACAACATCCGCAGAGTACGACCCTGCCTCACACAGGAAGCGGCGCAGGTCCTAATCCAGGCACTTGTCATCTCCCGTCTGGATTACTGCAACTCGCTGTTGGCTGGGCTCCCTGCCTGTGCCATTAAACCCCTACAACTCATCCAGAACGCCGCAGCCCGTCTGGTGTTCAACCTTCCCAAGTTCTCTCACGTCACCCCGCTCCTCCGCTCTCTCCACTGGCTTCCAGTTGAAGCTCGCATCCGCTACAAGACCATGGTGCTTGCCTACGGAGCTGTGAGGGGAACGGCACCTCAGTACCTCCAGGCTCTGATCAGGCCCTACACCCAAACAAGGGCACTGCGTTCATCCACCTCTGGCCTGCTCGCCTCCCTACCACTGAGGAAGTACAGTTCCCGCTCAGCCCAGTCAAAACTGTTCGCTGCCCTGGCCCCCCAATGGTGGAACAAACTCCCTCACGACGCCAGGACAGCGGAGTCAATCACCACCTTCCGGAGACACCTGAAACCCCACCTCTTTAAGGAATACCTAGGATAGGATAAAGTAATCCTTCTCACCCCCCTTAAAAGATTTAGATGCACTATTGTAAAGTGGCTGTTCCACTGGATGTCATAAGGTGAATGCACCAATTTGTAAGTCGCTCTGGATAAGAGCGTCTGCTAAATGACTTAAATGTTAAATGCAATGTGGAGCTATATTCAGGGAGTACCAGCACCAGATCAATGTGGAGCTATATACAGGGAGTACCAGATCAATGTGGAGCTATATTCAGGGAGTACCAGCACCAGATCAACGTGGAGCTATATACAGGGAGTACCAGTACAAGATCAATGTGGAGGTATATACAGGGAGTACTAGATCAATGTGGAGCTATATACAGGGAGTACCAGATCAATGTGGAGCTATATTCAGGGAGTACCAGCACCAGATCAATGTGGAGCTATATACAGGGAGTACCAGTACAATATCAATGTGGAGGTATATACAGGGAGTACTAGATCAATGTGGAGCTATATACAGGGAGTACCAGATCAATGTGGAGGTATATACAGGGAGTACTAGATCAATGTGGAGCTATATACAGGGAGTACCAGATCAATGTGGAGCTATATACAGGGAGTACCAGCACCAGATCAATGTGGAGCTATATACAGGGAGTACCAGTACAATATCAATGTGGAGCTATATACAGGGAGTACCAGTACAATATCAATGTGGAGCTTTATACAGGAAGTACCAGTACCAGATCAATGTGGAGCGATATACAGGAAGTACCCGTACCAGATAAATGTGGAGCTATATACAGGAAGTACCAGTACCAGATCAATGTGGAGCTATATACAGGAAGTACCAGATCAATGTGGAGCTATATACAGGAAGTACCAGTACCAGATCAATGTGGAGCTATATACAGGAAGTACCAGTACCAGATCAATGTGGAGCTATATACAGGAAGTACCAGTACCAGATCAATGTGGAGCAGTACCAGTCCAAAGTTTGGACACACCTACTCATTCAAGGGTCTTTCTTTATTTGTACTATTTTCTACATTGTAGAATAATAGTGAAGACATTAAAACGATAGAATAACACATATGGAATCATGTAGTAACCAAAAAAGTGTTAAACAAATCAAAATATATTTGATATTTGAGATTCTTCAAAGTAACCACCCTTTGCCTTGATGACAGCTTTGAACACTCTTGGCATTCTCTCAACCAGCTTCATGAGGTAGTCACCGCGAATGCATTAAAATTAACAGGTGTGCCTTGTTAAAAGTTCATTTGTGGAATTTCTTTACTTCTTAATGTGTTTGAGCCAATCAGTTGTTTTGTGACAAGGTAGGGGTGGTATAAAGAAGATAGCCCTATTTGGTAAAAGACCAAGTCCATATTTTGGCAAGAACAGCTCAAATATGCAAAGAGAAATGACAGTGCAGTCGCAAAAACCATCAAGCGCTATGATGAAACTGGCTCTCATGAGGACCGCCACAGGAAAGGAAGACCCAGAGTTACCTCTGCTGCAGAGGGTAAGTTCAATAGAGTTAACTGCACCTCAGATTGTAGCCCAAATAAACGCTTGACAGAGATCAAGTAACAGACACATCTCAACATTAACTGTTCAGATGAGACTGTGTGAATCAGGCCTTCATAGTCGAATTTCTGCAAAGAAACCACTACCAAAGGACACCAATAATAAGAAAAAACTTGCTTAGGCCAAGAAACACAACCAATGGACATTAGACCAGTGGACATCTGGCCTTTGGTCTGATGATAGTCCAAATGTGAAATTGTTGGTTCCAACCTCTGTATCTTGGTGAGATGCAGAGTAGGTGAACGGATGATCTCCAAGTAACCAGTGCTGTACTGCACCGCTGTAGCTCTGCGTTGTGTGTGGTTGATTGAGACTTCGGAAATCAGGTTGTTTTAATGAATCCGAATTCACTCTCTGCATCCCCACCCAAAAATACAAAACATTTGCAGAGCACAAATATGTTCTGCGAATCGTTGCCTCTTTCTACAACAGACGCACATTACAGTGGACTGGAATCAGTTGTGGAGCAAGCCATCGTTCACACATACAGTATCTTAGCTAGCTAGTAACCACGTGTTGAATTCAGAATGTTAATATCATCCTAAAAAAGTACAATTACAATTGCGTCTTGACAACACCATCCACTTATGAGTGACCTCTAAATATACATCATTATTCATGAACAAAACACTGTGTGTGTGACTTTGTACTTACAGGAATCTTTTCTGAAGACAACAGACAAAGCGTGCCTACCTCTCATAGTGCATCAACATTATCTGAGCACGAGCACGCAGGGCAGAACATAAGTAAACACGACTCTATTCTCAGGATGCAAGGCAAAATGTAAGTAAATACTACTCTATTCCCAGGATGCAAGGCAAAATGTAAGTAAACACGACTCTATTCCCAGGATGCAAGGCAAAATGTAAGTAAACACTACTCTATTCCCAGGATGCAAGGCAAAATGTAAGTAAACACGACTCTATTCCCAGGATGCAAGGCAAAATGTAAGTAAACACGACTCTATTCCCAGGATGCAAGGCAAAATGTAAGTAAACACTGCTCTTCTCCCAGGATGCAAGGCAAAATGTAAGTAAACACGACTCTATTCCCAGGATGCAAGGCAAAATGTAAGTAAACACTGCTCTTCTCCCAGGATGCAAGGCAAAATGTAAGTAAACACGACTCTATTCCCAGGATGCAAGGCAAAATGTAAGTAAACACTGCTCTTCTCCCAGGATGCAAGGCAAAATGTAAGTAAACACGACTCTATTCCCAGGATGCAAGGCAAAATGTAAGTAAACACTGCTCTATTCCCAGGATGCAAGGCAAAATGTAAGTAAACACTACTCTATTCTCAGGATGCAAGGCAAAATGTAAGTAAACACTGCTCTATTCCCAGGATGCAAGGCAAAATGTAAGTAAACACGACTCTATTCCCAGGATGCAAGGCAAAATGTAAGTAAACACGACTCTATTCCCAGGATGCAGGGCAAAATGTAAGTAAATACTGCTCTTCTCCCAGGATGCAAGGCAAAATGTAAGTAAACACGACTCTATTCCAAGGATGCAAGGCAAAATGTAAGTAAACACTGCTCTATTCCCAGGATGCAAGGCAAAATGTAAGTAAACACGACTCTATTCCCAGGATGCAGGGATGCATAATAACACATCAACATTCTATATTAATATATGAACCTGGTGAAATTCACAATGTATTTTAACAACTGTTACATCCACATGTGTGGTTCCCACCGTGAAGCATGGAAGAGGAGGTGTGGGGGTGCTTTGCTGGTGACACTGTCTGTGAAGGCACACTTAACCAGCATGGCTACCACAGCATTCTGCAGCGATACACCATCCCATCTGGTTTGCGCTTAGTTGGGACTATCATTTGTTTTTCAATAGGACAATGACCCCAAACACACCTCCAACCTGTGTAAGGGCTATTTGACCACAAAGGAGAGTGATGGAGTGCTGCATCAGATGACCTGGCCTCCACGATCACCCGACCTCAACCCAACTGAGATGGTTTGGGATGAGTTGGATCGCAGAGTGAAGGAAAAGCAGCCAAAAAGTTCTCAGCATATGTGGGAACTCCTTCAAGATTGTTGGAAAAGCATTCCAGGTGACTACCTCATGAAGACGGTTGAGAGAATGCCAAGAGTGTGTGAAAGTGTCATCAAGGCAAAGGGTGGCTACTTTGAAGAATCTCAAACATAAAATATATTTTGATTTGTTTATTTTTTATAATTTGTTTATTTAACCTTTATTTAACTAGTCAGTTAACAAGTCAGTTAAGAACACATTTTTACTTACAATGATGGCCAACCAAACACCACTTTTTTTGGGATACTACATGATTCCATATGTGTTATTTCATAGTTTTGACGTCTTCACTATTATTCTAAAATGTAGAAAATCCAAACTTTTGACTGGTACTGTATATACATGGAGTACCAGTACCAGAAAAATGTGGAGCTATATACAGGGAGTACCAGTACCATATTATGGGATTGATTTCTGCATTATACAGCTTGGGTATATTCACTAGGAACAAAACAGGCCGAAACAGAGAAGAACCTACCCGAATATGCAGTTGCAAAACATTTTGCATACGGCATGTACTAATGAATACACCCCACGTGAAAGACCTGTACTAGAAAGTAGACCTGTAGCAAACCTGTAAAGCTTCAGGATCACTGTTCCGTAGGCCGTGGCAAAGCCCAGGAGACGCACCCATCTCAGGAGGATACAGCGCAACACG
The DNA here is from genome assembly GCF_034236695.1 of Oncorhynchus nerka. Classification (NCBI taxonomy): domain Eukaryota; kingdom Metazoa; phylum Chordata; class Actinopteri; order Salmoniformes; family Salmonidae; genus Oncorhynchus; species Oncorhynchus nerka. The sequence continues at coordinate 87,688,153 of NC_088415.1, forward strand.
CTGGGGCTGAAGTACAGTATCAACACCTAAACAGAAGGGGAGATCCACATTACTCTCATTATACTCTACTTCCCTTCTTTTTTTTTTACAGAAGTAGTCCTACTTCTTTAGTAATGTTCCTGTTTATTAGACAGGGTAGAGAAACAGGAGCTGTTTATTAGACATGGTAGAGAAACAGGAGCTGTTTATTAGACAGGGTAGTGAAACAGGAGCTGTTTATTAGACAGGGTAGTGAAACAGGAGCTGTTTATTAGACAGGGTAGTGAAACAGGAGCTGTTTATTAGACAGGGTAGTGAAACAGGAGCTGTTTATTAGACAGGGTAGTGAAACAGGAGCTGTTTATTAGACAGGGTAGAGAAACAGGAGCTGTTTATTAGACAGAGTAGAGAAACAGGAGCTGTTTATTAGAGAGAAACAGGAGAGAGTTTAGACCCGTGTAGCTCAGTTGGTAGAGCATGGTAGTTGCAGGGAAGGGTTGTGGGTTTGATTCCCATGGGGGAACAGTAGAAAAGTAAGTTTTAAAATGTATTCACTCACTACTGGATAAAAGAGTACTAAATGTCTAAAATGTAAACGCTAGAGCAGTGGGTTGGATTCAAACCCATGTTCACAGCGGTGCAGAGTAAATGTGATCCAGAGGCTGGACCACCCTAGGCCACTACATTATAACCGTAGGTTTATGTGACAGGGAAAACGCACATTAATCAAGTTTTTTGTGAAGGTGCCAGATGTTGTGCCAGACAGCTAATTTTCAACTGTCATCTCTCCCTAGGCAGATAGAACTAAACATCACTGAGGCATCGGGCGCCCTCATTTCTCTTTCTGCCTTGCTGACAAAACTTTAGCTTTTGTTAATAGTTGGATGGAGGCACCAGGTCATGCATGGTGAACTGAACCAAGGGAAACGTGTATTTGCTTTCAGCTTCTGTATGTTTACAGACTTATTTCATGATATATTCCAGCAGCTGCAGAATCACAAATATCACAAATATCTCACATGATTAAAATAGATTTGTGTTATAAACCCCATACTGAATATGCAATGTATTGTGACAATTTGAACTGTTTGGGTTTAACCCTCAAGACGGAGAACTGGTATGTCAACCATGCAACTAGTATGTCAACCATGTAACTAGTATGTCAACCATGCAACTAGTATGTCAACCATGTAACTAGTATGTCAACCATGCAACTAGTACGTCAACCATTCAACTAGTTTGTCAACCATTTAACTAGTATGTCAACCATGCAACTAGTTTGTCAACCATTTAACTAGTATGTCAACCATGTAACTAGTATGTCAACCATGTAACTAGTATGTCAACCATGCACCTAGTACGTCAACCATTCAACTAGTATGTCAACCATGTAACTAGTATGTCAACCACTCAACTAGTATGTCAACCATGTAACTAGTATGTCAACCATGCACCTAGTACGTCAACCATGTAACTAGTATGTCAACCACTCAACTAGTATGTCAACCATGTAACTAGTATGTCAACCATGTAACTAGTACGTCAACCATGTAACTAGTATGTCAACCATGCAACTAGTACGTCAACCATTCAACTAGTATGTCAACCATGTAACTAGTATGTCAACCAAGCACCTAGTACGTCAACCATTCAACTAGTATGTCAACCATGTAACTAGTATGTCAACCACTCAACTAGTATGTCAACCATGTAACTAGTATGTCAACCATGTAACTAGTATGTCAACCATGCAACTAGTATGTCAACCATGCAACTAGTATGTCAACCATTCAACTAGTATGTCAACCATGCAACTAGTATGTCAACCATTCAACTAGTATGTCAACCATGCAACTAGTTTGTCAACCACACAACTAGTATGTCAACCACGCAACTAGTATGTCAACCATGCAACTAGTATGTCAACCATGCAACTAGTATGTCAACCATGTAACTAGTATGTCAACCATGCAACTAGTTTGTCAACCACACAACTAGTATGTCAACCACTCAACTAGTTTGTCAACCATGTAACTAGTATGTCAACCATGTAACTAGTATGTCAACCATGCACCTAGTACGTCAACCATTCAACTAGTATGTCAACCATGTAACTAGTATGTCAACCATGCACCTAGTACGTCAACCATTCAACTAGTATGTCAACCATGTAACTAGTATGTCAACCACTCAACTAGTATGTCAACCATGTAACTAGTATGTCAACCATGCACCTAGTACGTCAACCATTCAACTAGTATGTCAACCATGTAACTAGTATGTCAACCACTCAACTAGTATGTCAACCATGTAACTAGTATGTCAACCATGTAACTAGTACGTCAACCATGTAACTAGTATGTCAACCATGCAACTAGTACGTCAACCATTCAACTAGTATGTCAACCATGTAACTAGTATGTCAACCAAGCACCTAGTACGTCAACCATTCAACTAGTATGTCAACCATGTAACTAGTATGTCAACCACTCAACTAGTATGTCAACCATGTAACTAGTATGTCAACCATGTAACTAGTATGTCAACCATGCAACTAGTATGTCAACCATGCAACTAGTATGTCAACCATTCAACTAGTATGTCAACCATGCAACTAGTATGTCAACCATTCAACTAGTATGTCAACCATGCAACTAGTTTGTCAACCACACAACTAGTATGTCAAACACGCAACTAGTATGTCAACCATGCAACTAGTATGTCAACCATGCAACTAGTTTGTCAACCACACAACTAGTTTGTCAACCACACAACTAGTATGTCAACCACTCAACTAGTTTGTCAACCATTTAACTAGTATGTCAACCATTTAACTAGTATGTCAACCATGCAACTAGTATGTCAACCATGTAACTAGTATGTCAACCATGCAACTAGTATGTCAACCATGCAACTAGTATGTCAACCACTCAACTAGTTTGTCAACCATTCAACTAGTATGTCAACCATGCAACTAGTATGTCAACCATGCAACTAGTATGTCAACCATGCAACTAGTATGTCAACCATGCCAGGGCTAGTCTACATATTTGAGAATCCTCAAGTTGAGCTGTTGTCCCAGCTCCACAGACTAAACTGCTTTGCTTTCAGCATAATAACAAAACAAACAAAACAAAACAGGATTTGGACTATTCTACGATACTCACAACCTATCCCTGAAATAAAATGTGATGGCCTTTCCAAAACTTGGGGGGGGCCCAAATAAAACCACCCGAGGGCCAAATTCGTCACGCTGACCGCCAGTTGGGGAACCCTGCTCTATGGTATACCTTTGCAATTTATCCACTTCCAAGTCCCATGGTGCACTGTGGCAGTTTGAGAGATGGCAAGTATCCTCTATAATTAAGCAGAGCGACAGACACCTATCCCATGCGGCGAGACGACAGAACATCTGTCGCTGATCGTCAACCAGCCCGCTTAAACTCGCAAACAGGGGAAATGTCACTCCCCGGATGGGATGAAACAATGGCTCAGTGCCAAGCAATGCTTGAAGCACATATCACACTTCCATGATATGAGAGGAGGACTCATTAAGCTGCAGAATTCACTGGGAGAAAATGTTGGTTACTTTCGCTGAAGGGTACCTGCGTAAGGACTTCATAACACATTAGTACCCCATACATACCACATTCATAAGCAGTACATAGACCATTCATAAGCAATACATAAGCCATTTATAAGCCATTCATAAGCCATACCTAGGCCATACCTAGGCCATTCATAAGCCATACCTAGGCCATTCATAAGCCATACATAGGCCATTCATAAGCCATACCTAGGCCATTCATAAGCCATACCTAGGACATTCATAAGCCATACATAGGCCATTCATAAGCCATACCTAGGCAATTCATAGGCCATACATAGGCCATTCATAAGCCATACCTAGGCCATTCATAAGCCATACATAGGCCATTCATAAGCAGCACAGGCTTTTCATAGATGCAACAACAGAAGTTGCCTGCATTCTTAATCCTCTACCAATGTGTGCAAAGCTTTGAGTCACGTGTCTCTCATCTCGCAGAGTCAGGTGTGATAGCCGAATAGGTACACCCACAGTCTAGGGATTTAAATACGCAGTGTATGAAAGATCCACAGTTACTACTAGTATGACCTAACTGCAGCCACATGTCATGGCTCATGGCCAGAAGCAAAGAAAGCAGCCCAAGACTGGCAGCTTTGGATACATTTAGTTTGTTGATTTTCCTCCAGGAACCAATAAGTAAGTAAGTATGGTAAGTATACCCTAATTGTCCAATATGTATTTGCATGTAATACCATGCATATATTTTTAGAATGGACTGTCGGTTTTCCTCCCATGAAAAACAAGGTTCCCGCATCATGACTGTAGATGTGATGGACTGTGGACTTGACAGGAAAAAGCTATGAGTCTAACTCCTGTGTATCATACTGCCATTTTGGTGTCCTTCAAAGTAACATACATGTAGTATCTGGGGAATAGAGAGGTGAAGGCTTTGATTTTGACTAAGGAGCGAAAAATTTGGGAAGTGTCCTAAGTGTACCATGCACACACGCACACGCACGCACACACACACGCACACACACACACACACACAACATCACGACATCACGATATCACAACCTCTTCTCCATAGACTGGCCCTCTCACTGTACTGATGGCCTCTGGCTAGTTTTAGTTGTATGTGTTGTAAACAAGCCCTGTCCACACAGCACAGCACGTCCCACAGTCCTCCATGACAGGCTAAAATACACCATGTCCCAAACAAGAGGTAAAACAAGGACACACACACACACACAATATCCAGTGGAGACTAACTGGCATGGGATCCTGAAACGAGCGAACGGAAGGGGGGCTACATGTTTGTTTCCAGCATCACCCAGCTAAGGTGGATCCCTCTTCTTTCCCCTTCCATATACCCCCAACTCCGCCCAATAAATTAATCAGCAGATTTATTTTTAAAACAAGTTGCGCTAGAACTTGATGGACTCTTTAAAAATGCATTGAGCGCCACAGTGGAGCAGCTGCACCAAGCTGAGGTGAGAGTAACAGCAGCAGCAAGAGGAGGGTACATCACTGTGGAAGAGAGAGAGAGAGAGAGAGAGAGAGAGAGAGAGAGAGAGAGAGAGAGAGAGATAGAGAGTGGGAGAGCAAGAGAAAGAGAGATGGGGGAGTGAGAGAAAGAGAGAGAGAGAGATAGAGAGTGGGAGAGCAAGAGAAAGAGAGATGGGGGAGTGAGAGGAAGAGAGAGAAAGAGGGAGGGAGAGTGAGAGAGAGATAGAGAGTGGGAGAGCAAGAGAAAGAGAGATGGGGGAGTGAGAGAAAGAGAGAGAGAGATAGAGAGTGGGAGAGCAAGAGAAAGAGAGATGGGGGAGTGAGAGAAAGAGAGAGAAAGAGGGAGGGAGAGAGAGAGAGAAAGAAAGAGAGAGAGAGGGGGAGTGAGATAAAACAGAAATAGTGAGAAAGAGAGAGGGAGAAGAAGACAAAGAGAAAGAGAGAGGGGGGAGGAGAAAGAGGGGAAGTGAAAGAAAGAAAGATAGATAGATAGATAGATAGATAGATAGATAGATAGATAGATAGATAGATAGATAGAAAGATAGAAAGAAAGAAAGCGAGAGAGAGATATCCTCAGCTCTGGCATCTTCCCCAATATTTGTAACCAAGGACTGATCACCACAATCCACAAAAGTGGAGACAAATTTGACCCCAATAACTACCATTGGATATGTGTCGTGTCAACAGCAACCTTGGGAAAATCCTCTGCATTATCATTAACAATAGACTCGTACATTTGCTCAGTGAAAACAATGTACTGAGCAAATGTCAATGTGGCTTTTTACCGAATTACCGTATGACAGACCGTGTATTCACCCTGCACACCCTAATTGACAAACAAACAAACAAACAAACCAAAACAAAGGCTAAGTTTACACATGCTTTGTTGTTTTCAAAAAAAGGTCTGCAATACAAATTGATGGAAAGCGGTGTTTGGGGAAAAACATACCAAATTATGAAATCCATGTACACAAACAACAAGTGTGCAGTTAAAATTGGCCAAAAACACAGATTTCTTTCCGCAGGGCGAGAAAGGGATACAACTTGAGCCCCAAACTCTTCAACATACATCTTCAGTGCTTTGGGAAAGTATTCAAACCCTTCGACTATTTACACATTTTGTTACGCTACAGCCTTATTCTAAAAATTATTAAATAGTTTTTTTCCCCCATCATCAATCTGCTCACAATACCCCATAAACAGGTTTTTAGAAATGTTTGCTAATTAATCAAATTAACAAAATGGAATTTACATAAGTATTCAGACCCTTTACTCAGTATTTTCTTGAAGTACCTTTGGCAGAAATTACAGCCTCGAGTCTTCTTGTGTATGACACTACAAGCATGGCACACCTATATCTGTGGAGTTTCTCCCATTCTTGTCTGCAGATCCTCTCAAGCTGTCAGGTTGGATGTAGAGTGTTGCTGCACAGCTATTTTCAGGTCTCTCCTGAGATGTTCGATCGGGTTCCAGTCCGGGCTCTGGCTGGGCCACTCAAGGACATTCAGAGACTTGTCCCGAAACCACTCCTGCGTTGTCTTGGCTGTGTGCTTAGGTCGTTGTCCTGTTGGGAGGTGAGCCTTCGTCCCAGGTCTGAGGTCCTGTGCGCTCTGGAGCAGGTTTTCATCAAGGATCTCTCTGTACTTTGCTCCGTTCATCTTTGCCTCGAACCTGCCGCTGAAAAACACCCCCACAGCATGATGCTGCCACCACCATGCTTCACTGTAGGGATGGTACCAGGTTTCCTCCAGATGTGACGCTTGGCATTCAGGCCAAAGAGTTCAATCTTGGTTTCATCAGATCAGAGAATCTTGTTTCTCATGGCCTGAGAGTCTAAAGTGCCTTTTGGCAAACTCCAAGCAGGCTGTCATGTGCTTTTTACTGAGGAGTGGCTTCCGTCTGGCCACTCTACCATAAATGCCTGATTGGTGGAGTGCTACTGAGATGGTTGTCCTTCTGGAAGATTCTCCCATATCCACAGAGGAACTCTAGCGCTCTGTCAGAGTGACCATCAGGTTCTTGGTAACATCCCTGGACCAAGGACCAAGGCCCTCCGATTGCTCAGTTTGCCCGGGCAGCCAGCTCTAGGAAGAGTCTTGGTGGTTCCAAACTTCTGCCATTGAAGAATGATGGAGGCCAATGTGTTCTTGGTGACCTTCAATGCTGCAGAGATTTGTTGGTACCCTTCCCCAGATCTGTGCCTCGACACAATCCTGTCTCGGAGCTCTACAGACATTACCTTAATTTTTTTTGTATTTAATACAATTTTAGAAAAAGGCTATAACATAAAACAGAAAATATAGAAAAAGTCAAGGGGTCTGAATACTTTCCAAAGGCACTGTATATCAACAAATTGTCGGGCACTAGAACAGTCTGCGGCACCCTGCCTCACCCTACTAGAATCTGAAGTAAAATGTCTACTGTTTGGTTATGATCTGGGGCGTCTGTCCCCAACCAAGTAGGGCCTACAGCAGCACCTAGATCTTCTGCACAGATTCTGCCAGACCTGGGCCCTGACAGTAAATCTCATTAAGACAAAAACAATGGTGTTCCAAAAAAGGTCCAGTTGCCAGGACCACAAAATACAAATTCCATCTAGACACCGTTCCCCAAGAGCACACAAAACAACTATACATACCTCGGACTAAACATCAGCGCCACAGGTAACTTGCACACAGCTGTGAACAATCTGAGGGACAAGGCAAGAAGGGCCTTCTATGCCAACAAAAGGCATACCAATTAGGATCTGGCTAAAATGACTTGAATCAGTTATAGAACCCATTGCCCTTTATGGTTGTGAGGTCTGGGGTCACCTCACCAACCAAGAATTCACAAAATGGGACAAACACCAAATTGAGACTCTCAAAAATATCCTGTGTACAACGTAAGACACCAATAATGCATGCAGAGCAGAATTAGGCCGATACCTGCTCATTTTCAAAATCCAGAAAAGAGACGTTAAGTTCCACACCTACAGAGAAATGAACCCAAAAAAGAGTCCCCTAAGCAACCTGGTCCTGGGACTCTGTTCACAAACACAATCAGACCCCACAGAGCCCCAGAACAGCAATACAATTAGACCCAACCAAATCATGAGAAAACAAAAAGATAATTACTTGACACATTGGAAAGAATTAACAAAGAAACTGAGAAAACTAGAATGCTATTTAGCCCTGAACAGTGGCAGAATACCTGACCACTGTGACTGACCCAACAGTAATGAAAGCTTTGACTATGCACAGACTCAGTAAGCATAACCTTACTATTAAGAAATGCCGCAGTAGGCAGATCTGGCTCTCAAGAGAAGGCTATGTGCACACTGCCCACAAAATGAGGTGGAAACTGAGATGTACTTCCTAAACTCCTGCCAAATGTATAACCATATTAGAGACACATATTTCCCTTAGATTACACAGACCCACAAAGAATTTGAAAACAAATCAGTTTTGATAAACTCCCATATCTACTGGGTGAAATACCACAGTGTGCCATCACAGTAGCAATAGTTGTGACCTGTTGCCACAAGAAAAGGGCAACCAGTGAAGAACAAACACCATTGTAAATACAACCAATATTTATGTTTATTTATTTTCCCTTTTGTACTTTAACTATTTGCACATCGTTACAACACTGTATATATACACTATAATATGATATTTGAAATGTCTTTATTCTTTTGGAACTTCTGTCAGTGTAATGTTTACTGTCTATTTTATATTGTTTATTTAACTTTTTCTTATTATCTATTTCATTTGCTTTGGCAATGTGAACACACTTTTCCCATGCCAATAAAGCCCTTTGAATTAAATGGAATATAGAGAGAGCAATTCAGAGAGAGAGACAGAGATACCCAGGGTGCAATGAGGACATTGGAGTGAGAAGTTCCTGGGACCTGTGGCAGATGAGGTGAAAAGGGGAATGGGATATTTTAGGGGGGACAGTCACTCCACTTCAGTGCAGGAATAGCCAAGACAGAGCCGTCATCTTTGTGATGTTTTTCAGAAACATTGAGAACTGGAGCTGGCCACCCCTGGTCTAAAAGAGTAGGTCACCCCTGGTCTAAAAGAATAGGCCACCCCTGGTCTAAAAGAGCTGGCCACCCCTGATCTAAAAGAATAGGCCACCCCTGGTCTAAAAGAGTAGGCCACCCCTGGTCTTAAAGAGTAGGCTACCCCTGGTATAAAAGAATAGGCCACCCCTGGTCTAAAAGAGTGGGCCATCCCTGGTCTAAAAGAGCTGACTACCCCTGGTCTAAAAGAGTAGGCACCCCTGGTCTAAAAGAGTAGTCCACCGCTGGTCTAATAGAGCTGTTCACCCCTGGTCTAAAAGAGCTGGCCACCCCTGGTCTAAAAGAATAGGCACCCCTGGTCTAAAAGAGTAGGCCACCCTTGGTCTAAAATAACTGGCCACCCCTGGTCTAAAAGAGTAAACCACCCTTGGTCTAAAATAGTAGGCCACCCCTGGTCTAAAAGAGTGTTGGACCCCTGGTCTAAAAGAGTAGGCCACTCCAAGTCAAAAAGAGTAGGCCACCCCAAGTCGAAAAGAGCTGGCCACCCCTGGTCTAAAAGAGTGTTGGACCCCTGGTCTAAAAGAGTAGGCCACCCCTGGTCTAAAAGAGTAGGCCACCCCTGGTCTAAAAGAGTAGGACACCCCTGGTCTAAAAGAGTAGGCCACCCCTGGTCTAAAAGAGTAGGCCACCCCTGGTTTAAAAGAGTGTTGGAACCCTGGTCTAAAAGAACTGGCCATGTAATGTTGTTACCATGTAACGTTGTTACCATGTAATGTTGTTAATATATAACGTTATTGCTATGTAATGGTGTTACTATGTAATGTTGTTTCCATGTAGCGTTGTTGCCATCATATAATGGTGTTACCATGTAATGGTGTTACCATGTAATGTTGTTACCATGTAACGTTGTTCCCATGTAATGTTGTTACTATGCAACATTGTTACCATGTAATGTTGTTAATATATAACGTTATTACCATGTAATGTTTTAACTATATAATGTTGTTACTATGTAACTGTAACGTTGTTACCATGTAATGTTGTTGCCATCATATAATGTTGTTACTATGTAACATTGTTACCATGTAATGTTGTTAATATATAACGCTATTACCATGTAATGTTATAACTATGTAATGTTGTTACTATGTAATGTTGCTACAATGTAACGTTGTTGCCATCATGTAATGTTGTTACTATGTAACGTTGTTACCATGTAATGTTGTTAATATATAACGTTATTACCATGTTTTGGTGTTACTATGTAACGTTATTACCATGTAATGATGTTAATATGTAATGTTGTTACTATGTAACGTTGTTACCATGTAACGTTGTTGCCATCATATGTTGTTACTATGCAACATTGTTACCATGTAATGTTGTTAATATATAACGTCATTACCATGTAATGTTATAACTATGTATTGTTGTTACTATGTAATGTTGCTACAATGTAACATTGTTGCCATCATGTAATGTTGTTACTATGTAACGTTGTTACCATGTAATGTTGTTAATATATACCGTTATTACCATGTTTTGGTGTTACTATGTAACGTTATTACCATGTAATGATGTTAATATGTAATGTTGTTACCATGTAACGTTGTTACTATGTAACGTTGTTGCCATCATGTAATGTTAATATATAATGTTATTACCATGTATTGGTGTTACTATGTAACGTTGTTACCATGTAATGCCGTTACCATCATGTCATGTTGTTACCATGTCATGTTGTTACCATATAATGTTGTTACCATGTAACGTTGTTGCCCTCATGTAATGTTGTTACCATGTAACGTTGTTACGATGTAATGTTGTTTCTATGTCATGTTTTTACTATGTCATGTTGTTACTATATCACGTTTTACTATGTTATTTTGTTAATATGTAATGTTGTTACTATGTCATGTTGTTACCATGAAAACTGTGTTATTATGTCATGTTGTTACCATGAAAACTGTGTTACTATGTGATGTTGTTACTATGTAATGTTGTTACCATGTCATGTTGTTACTATGTAATGTTGTGCCTACGTTACATTGTTACTATGCCATATTGTTACCACGTCATGGTGTTACTATGTAATGTTGTTACTATGTCATGTTGTTACTATGTAATGTTATTACTGTGTAATGTTGTTATTATGTAATGTTGTTACCATGAAAACTGTGTTACTATGTGATGTTGTTATTACTATGTGATGGTGTTACTATGTAATGTTGTGCCTACGTTACATTGTTATTATGCCATATTGTTACCATGTCATGGTGTTACTATGTAATGTTGTTACTATGTCATGTTGTTACTATGTAATGTTATTACTATGTAATGTTGTTATTATGTAATGTTGTTACCATGAAAACTGTGTTACTATGTGATGTTGTTATTACTATGTGATGTTGTTTCTATGTAATGTTGTTGCCATGTCATGTTGTTACTATGTAATGTTGTGCCTACGTTACATTGTTACTATGTCATATTGTTACCATGTCATGGTGTTACTATGTAATGTTGTTACTATGTCATATTGTTACCATGTCATGGTGTTACTATGTAATGTTGTTACTATTTAACATTGTTGCCATGTACTGTTGCTACTGTGTAACGTTTGTGCCTACGTTACGTTGTTACTATGTGCACTGTAAAACCGGATAAATTCTGGATACACAAACATTAAAAAATGAAGAAACTGAAATCACTGACGTGAGCTGTACTACCTTCATAAGAGTACTACAAATACAAATGCAGTTTTTTTGAGTAAGGTATACTTTAATTTAACGCCCCTACTAAGCCACTTCTCAAATAATTTACCAGTGTGCCTTTTCGATTGAATTGTTTCCACACATGCATGACTGTATTTGTAAGTGACAGAGACACGGTTGTTGAATTTATTCATTTTCAGTCCTGTGGCCTTCACCAAGTGAGTTCCTAGGGCGAATATGATCATTCTAATTTAACCATGACATATGTCATAAGGCCTTATACAGTGGCCTGAAACCCATAGTTTTACATGCCACATCAGGCCTGCAAGTAGGGTTGCAAAATTCCACTAACTTTCTCAACATTTTTTCCAGTAATCTTCCAACCAGGATTTCTGGAAAACCTGTAAAATGTACAAGAATTTTGCAACCCTAACTATAAATCACATTGTGCTGGCAAAGTGATGTGTAACTCCTATTGGAATCTAGCCAGAGTTAGGAAATCCAGCATTTTATATGTGTATTCACCCACAACCTGTATTCGTAACGACTGCCAAGGTTACGAATGGTGGAAGGAAACTGCCTAAGCTGTTGAAACTGGAACAACCATTTCAGTAACGGGTGCAAAAATGTAATGATTGGATTAGTATATAATTAGTATATAATATATATGTATATATATGTATCTTTGTGTAGCATTACATTTAATCATTCAATGTACATGCAAAAACAACAGATATTAAAAACTACTCCAAAAAATCTACCTGCAGTAGCGCATGCTGGGAAAAAAAGTTAATTTGTTACCATGTCTTTAAAACATTTAGTTGGTGTGAGTTCTCATGTAGTTTGAGATAGTACAACATAAAGATTTTTAGTAATTATGACTGTTCATTGACTTTGAGTAAAAATGTTACAGTTCCAACTCTAGACTCAGAGGAAAAGCCCAATCCACAGTGACATTGTTCCAACTCTAGACTCAGAGGAAAAGCCCAATCTACAGTGACATTGTTCCAACTCTAGAGTTGGATCACTTTAGATCACCCAACCTCGCCCTTGGCAACAAGGACTTCTATATAGTCCCTCCTGAGTGGTTGATTTATATGGCCTTGTTTCCCCTCTTTCTTTCTGTGTGTATTGATGTTGGGCGCCATTGGAGGTACTTGAAGTGAGTGAATTTGAAATCCCTGTAGCTCCATAAGAATGCCATGTAATGTTGGCTATAAGCTCCCCCCAATCCCCGTCTGTTCCAACTCTGTGGCACTCCAGGTTGGACTGTACCACACACTTGGAAGCATTACTCACACATACCAGCTGTGTTGTCGTCCAGAATTTCTGTGTCTTGTTTTTGGGTCCGTTTTTAATAAATAGCTGTGATATATCCATTTGGAAGGTTTGACACAAGCAATTGAGGGACAGATGGACGACGGACAGAGAGGCATACAGGCAGACAGACAGACAGACAAACACAAATGCATGCACACATGCACAGACACAGAAACACACACACACGCGTTTGGAGACTTACGGGAAAGTAGAGAAGCAAGGCTCCAAACAAGATGGCCTCCAGGAGGACGAGACCAGACGCTCGGATCCTCTACAAGAAAGAGACAGAGAGAGAGAGAGAGAGAGAGAGAGAGAGAGAGAGAGAGAGAGAGAGAGAGAGAGAGAGAGAGAGAGAGAGAGAGAGAGCGAGAGAGAGAGAGAGAGAGAAAGAGAGAGAGAAAAAAGAGAGAGAGAGAGAGAGATAACATAACATCAATCAAACACAGAGTTATTAGGATGACATCTACACAATCATTATCTACTGAGTGCAATTGTCAGCAATTCAAATAATTGACTCAATGTCACAACAAGATGACTATGAATTACCAAGATGATCTCTTAGTTGAGCTGCTCTGCTACCAATGACGTTAGTGAAAAAAAAGAGAGGACGGCGGGATATTTCTGGGACAAATTTAATTACTCATTATAGCCTAGAAGGTTAGGTCTTTTATGTCAATATGTAAATTTACTCTCCTCGGGGGACATCTCCTCTGAACTGTATTTCTGTAAGATTCTTATAGGAAACAACACGACTAGTCAGTTTCACACCACAAGTACAGACAGTTAGCTCATATTTCGGAACACAATTTACAGGTATGTTTAGCTTTAAAGAAACATTACACTCCAAAATCTGGATGTAGTTCCTGTATAATGACTTGCTTGACCCCTAACCCCTGACTCCCCCCAATGAGTCCTTACCTTGTTCCTGCGGAAGTGGTAGACCAGCACCATGGCCACTAAGTCCAGCAGCATACAGAGGCCCTGGAAGGAGGCTACGGAAAGCCGAAGGGCTCCGTCCTCCTGAGCCAAGCAGGGCGTGTCATCCCGGCAGTAGGGGCAGCCCTCACGACATGGCAGACACCTACTGGACCCCTCCGAGGGGTCCTCACCGTGAGCGTGACCACCGCTCTCTTTCCCGGGAAAGGACAGACGGAAGGAACACAGAAAAGATAGAGGATGACGTGTTGTGACATCAATGGGGAGGTAATTACAATGTACCAAAAAAATACTATTTGTCTTAATGTCGTTGTTTCTGTGGTTAATTTGTACTGAGCCCAGTAAGAGTAACTGTTGCTGAAGTAAATGCTAATAAGGACCGATATAAACAAACTGTCAATGTAAACAGCTGGTAACTACTAGCCTTACATTTGATCTACAGTGAAACATTCCAGCCAAGACATTTAGAACAGCATTTTGGAAATTGGCCATGTGGCAGCAGATGGATTGACAATTAGCAGGGTGTCAGGGTGCAACCGTTTCACAACACATTGTCATAAAACTTCAAATAACTCCGATGTGCGGGTAGCAAAAGCTCCAGTACAGAGTAGGTTCACTAGCTCTGTAGCTACTAGATGTGTTGAGTTATTGTGGTCCACTACAGGGCTGAGGCTAGATGTGTTGAGTTATTGTGAGGTATGTAATACTTAGTATCACAGTCACACAGATGTTATTCATCCCCTCAGTAAAAAGTGTCTAACAAGCCTGTAATTACTCCACCGGTCCCAATATGCACATACTCTATACGTCTCAAATGTACATACTTCATAGTATGTACTTCATAGTGCACTACTGTTGACCAGAGCCCTAAAGCAGAGCCTCATGAAGTGGTAGAGCTCTAGCAGACAGCCTCAGGAAGTGGTCGAGCTCTGGCAGAACCTCATGTAACGGTAGAGCTCTAGCAGACAGTGGGTGACGTGTCTTCTCAGTGGGTTATGTGTCTTCTCAGTGGGTTATATGTCTTCTCAGTGCAGTGGGTTATGTGTCTTCTCAGTGGGTTATATGTCTTCTCAGTGCAGTGGGTTATATGTCTTCTCAGTGCAGTGGGTTATATGTCTTCTCAGTGCAGTGGGTTATGTGTCTTCTCAGTGGGTTATATGTCTTCTCAGTGCAGTGGGTTATATGTCTTCTCAGTGCAGTGGGTTATTTGACTTCTCAGTGGGTTATGTGTCTTCTCAGTGGGTTATGTGTCTTCTCAGTGGGTTATGTGTCTTCTCAGTGGGTTATGTGTATTCTCAGTGGGTTATGTGTCTTCTCAGTGGGTTATGTGTCTTCTCAGTGGGTTATGTATCTTCTTAGTGGGTTATGTGTCTTCTCAGTGGGTTATGTGTCTTCTCAGTGGGTTATATGTCTTCTCAGTGGGTTATATGTCTTCTCAGTGCAGTGGGTTATATGTCTTCTCAGTGGGTTATATGTCTTCTCAGTGCAGTGGGTTATATGTCTTCTCAGTGTAGTGGGTTATATGTCTTCTCAGTGCAGTGGGTTATTTGACTTCTCAGTGGGTTATGTGTCTTCTCGCAATTTGTTGTTCTGAGTCATGTTTGAAGAACCACCAGGGTCGTGTTGAGTGGGGCACTCTGAAGCAAAACCTGTTAACAAAATACTTTACTTAATAAAGCCTGTCCTTAAGGTACTATTATTTATATCTTGTTATAATCATGTAAGATTTAAGCCTTTATAATGTCTTATAAAGGCTTAAACAAGGTGTCGGTTCCAGGTGTGTAGGTAAAATGACAATACTGGAGAATACTGCACACTGTCGAAAAAGAGGGAAAAAATCCAAAACTGAGGCTTAAATGCAAAAAAAAAACATGTTTCATTTAGACATCATAGTGCAGAAAGGTTAGTAATTTAGTAATGACCAATATGAGATGACACCCAACCAATTGTGCTATTTTGTGTTTTTTTTCCCCGTGTTATTTGTACATAATGTTTCTGCAACCGTATCTTATGGCAAAAAAAGTCGGACTAGACTAAGATTTCTTCTTCAACAAGCAGGACACACAGGACATTCTCCGAACACCCAACATCCCAGTTATTTGCAAGAGGAAGAGACGCAGGTACAGAGGACACAGAGCGGGGTGCCTCGTAAGGATCCGCAGAAGGCGAGTGGGAAAGCTGCCGTTACCGCAAATATTACTCGCCAACGTGCAATCATTGGACAATAAATTAGACAAGGTACGATCACGTATATCCTACCAACAGGACATCAGAAACTGTAACATCTTATGTTTCACGGAATCGTGGCTGAATGATGACATGGATATTCAGATAGTGGGATATACGCTGCATCGGCAAGATATAACAGCACACTTCGGTAAGATGAGGGGAGGGGGGGGGTCTGTGCTTAATTGTAAACAACAGCTGGAGCACAAAATCTAAGGAAGTTTCTAGATCTAAGGAAGTCTCTAGATCTAAGGAAGTCTCTTAGATCTAAGGAAGTCTCTAGTAGAGTGTCTTGTGATAAAATACAGACCACACTATTTGCCTAGAGAGTTTTCAGCTATACTTTTCGTGGCTGTTTGTTTACCACCACAGGCGGATACTGGCACTAAGACCTTACTCAGTCAGCTGTATAAAGAAATAAGCAAACAGGAAACCGCTCACCCAGAGGCGGCCCCAGAGGCGGCGCTCCTAGTGGCCGGAGACTTTAATGCAGGGAAACTTCTATCAACATGTTAAATGTGCAACCAGAGGAAATCAATTCTAAATCACCTGTACTCCACACACAGAGACACGTATAAAGCTCTCCCTCGCCCTCCATTCGGTAAATCCGACCACAATTCTATCCCCCTGAGTCCTGCTTAGAAGCAAAAATTAAAGCAGGAATCACCAGTGACTCGGTCAAAAAAAGTGGTCAGATGAAGCAGATGCTAAACTACAGAACTGTTTTGCTATCAGAAACTGGAACATGTTCCGGGATTCTTCCGATGGCATTGAGGAGTACATCACATCAGTCACTGGCTTTATCAATAAGTGCATCGAGGACGTCGTCCCCACAGTGACTGTACGTACATACCCCAACCAGAAGCCATGGATTACAGGCAACATTCACACTGAGCTAAAGGGTAGAGCTGCCGCTTTCAAGGTGCGGGAGTCTAACCCGGAAGCTTATAAGAAATCCTGCTATGCCCTCCGACGAACCATCAAACAGGCAAAGCGTCAATACAGGGCTAAGATTGAATCGTACTACACTGGCTCTGACGCTCGTCAGATGTGGCAGGGCTTGCAAACTATTACAGACTACAAAGGAAAGCACAGCTGCGAGCTGCTCAGTGACACGAGCCTACCAGACGAGCTAAATCACTTCTATGCTCACTTCAAAGCAACTCTGAGGCATGCATGAGAGCATCAGCTGTTCCGGACGACTGTGTGATCACGCTCCCCATAGCCAACGTGAGTAAGACCTTTAAACAGGTCAACATTCACAAGGCTGCGGGAACAGACGGATTACCAGGACGTGTGCTCCGGGCATGTGCTGACCAACTGGCAGGTGTCTTCACTGATTGAGTCTATAATACCAACAAGCAGACCATCATAGTCCCTGTGCCCAGGAAAACGAAGGCAACCTGCCTAAATGACTACAGATCCGTAGCACTCATGTCCGTAGCCATAAAGTGCTTTGAAAGGCTGGAAATGGCTCACATCAACACCATCAACACCATTATGCCAGAAACCCTAGACCCACTTCAATTTGCATAACGCCCAAACACATCCACAGATGATGCAATCTCTATTGCACTCCACACTTCCCTTTCCCACCTGGACAAAAGAAATACCTACGTGAGTGTAGTATCCTTAAAGGCTTAGAGTTACAACTCATGAGACTTAAGTACAGTTTTGTATTTTATTGTAACTTAGAATTACATTCTTTGATGAACCTGGCTTAAAACTACCTGAAGCTTTCTTAATCATAGTTATATAGGCAGACATAGGAAATAGCTACGGATAGCGGAAAGAAAACCTCCATCTTGAGCGATCTATTGGTAAACATAAATATACCAGGTTACTACAGTGAGAATGCTATTCATTGACTACAGCTCAGCGTTCAACACCATAGTACCCTCAAAGCTCATCATTCAGCTAAGGATCCTGGGACTAAACACCTCCCTCTGCAACTGGATCCTGGACTTCCTGATGGGCCGCCCCCAGGTGGTGAGGGTAGGCAGCAACACTTCTGCCATGCTGATCCTCAACACTGGAGCCCCTCAGGGGTGCGTGCTCAGTCCCCTCCTGTAGTCCCTGTTCACTCACGACTGCATGGCCAGGCACGACTCCAACACCATCATTATTAAGTTTGCAGATGACACAACAGTGGAAGGCCTGAATAACATAATAAGGTGCCAGAATAACAACCTATACCTCAACGTAACCAAGACTAAGGGGATGATTGTGGACTACAGGAAAAGGAGCACCGAGCACTCCCCCATTCTCAACGACGGGGCTGTAATGGAGCAGGTTGAGAGCTTCAAATTCCATGGTGTTCACATCAACAATAAACTAGAATGGTCCAATCACACCAAGACAGTCGTGAAGAGGGCACGACAAAGCCTATTCCCCCTCAGGAAAGTAAAAAGATTTGGCATGGGTTCTCAGATCCACAAAAGGTTCTACAGCTGCAACATCGAGAGCATTCTGACTGGTTGCATCACTGCCTGGTACGGCAATTGCTCGGCCTCCGACAGCAAGGCCCTACAGAGTGTAATCCATACAGCCCAGTACATAACTGAGGCTAAGCTGCCTGACATCTAGGACCTTTATACCAGGTGGTGTCAGAGGAAGGCCCTAAAAATTGTCTAAGACTCCAGCTACCCAAGTCACAGACTGTTCTCTCCACTACCGCACTGCAAGCGGTATTGGAGTGCCTAGTCTAGGACAAAAAGGCTTCTCAGCAGTTTTTACTCACAAGCCATAAGACTCCTGAACAGGTAATCAAATGACTACCCAGACTATTTGCATTTTGTGACAACCCCCCCTCCAACCCCTCTTTTACGTTGCTGCTACTCTCTGTTTATCATATATGCATAGTCACTTCAATTATACATTCATGTACATACTACCTCAATTGGCCTGACCAACCAGTGCCCCCGCACATTGGCTAACCGGGCTATCTGCATTGTGTCCCTCCACCCACCACCCGCCAACCCCTCTTTTACGCTACTGCTACTCTCTGTTTATCATATATGCATAGTCACTTTAACCATATCTACATGTACATACTACCTCAATCAGCCCGACTAACCGGTGCATGTATATAGCCTCACTACTGTCATAGCCTCGCTACTGTCATAGCCTCGCTACTGTCATAGCCTCGCTACTGTATATAGCCTCGCTACTGTAATAGCCTCTCTACTGTATATAGCCTCGCTACTGTATATAGCCTCTCTACTGTTATAGCCTCGCTACTGTCATAGCCTCGCTACTGTCATAGCCTCGCTACTGTTATAGCCTCGCTACTGTATATAGCCTCGCTCCTGTATATAGCCTCGCTCCTGTATATAGCCTCGCTACTGTATATAGCCTCTCTACTGTTATAGCCGCGCTACTGTCATAGCCTCGCTACTGTATATAGCCTCGCTACTGTATATAGCCTCGCTACTGTATATAGCCTCTCTACTGTCATAGCCCCTCTACTGTATATAGCCTCGCTACTGTCATAGCCTCGCTACTGTCATAGCCTCGCTACTGTTATAGCCTCGCTACTGTATATAGCCTCGCTCCTGTATATAGCCTCGCTCCTATATATAGCCTCGCTACTGTATATAGCCTCGCTACTGTATATAGCCTCGCTACTGTCATAGCCTCACTACTGTATATAGCCTCGCTACTGTATATAGCCTCGCTAATGTCATAGCCTCGCTACTGTCATAGCCTCTCTACTGTATATAGCCTCGCTACTGTTATAGCCTCGCTACTGTATTCAGCCTCGCTACTGTATATAGCCTCGCTACTGTATATAGCCTCGCTACTGTCATAGCCTCGCTATTGTATATAGCCTCTCTACTGTATATAGCCTCTCTACTGTATATAGCCTTTCTACTGTATATAGCCTCTCTACTGTATATAGCCTCACTACTGTATATAGCCTCTCTACTGTATATATCCTCTCTACTGTATATAGCCTCTTTACAGTATATAGCCCCTCTACTGTATATAGCCACTCTACTGTATATAGCCACTCTACAGTATATAGCCTCTCTTCTGTATATAGCCTCTCTACCGTATATAGCCTCTCTACTGTATATAGCCTCTCTACTGTATATAGCCTCTACCCTATATAGCCTCTCTACTGTATATAGCCTCTCTACAGTATATAGCCTCGCTACTGTATATAGCCTCTCTACTGTCATAGCCTCGCTACTGTATATAGCCTCGCTACTGTATATAGCCTCGCTAATGTTATAGCCTCGCTACTGTCATAGCCTCTCTACTGTATATAGCCTCGCTACTGTTATAGCCTCGCTACTGTATTCAGCCTCGCTACTGTATATAGCCTCGCTACTGTATATAGCCTCGCTACTGTTATAGCCTCGCTACTGTATATAGCCTCGCTACTGTCATAGCCTCCCTACTGTATATAGCCTCGCTACTGTTATAGCCTCCCTACTGTATATAGCCTCGCTACTGTATATAGCCTCGCTACTGTATATAGCCTCGCTACTGTTATAGCCTCGCTACTGTATATAGCCTCGCTACTGTCATAGCCTCCCTACTGTATATAGCCTCTCTACTGTATATAGCCTCTCTACCGTATATAGCCTCTCTACTGTATATAGCCTCTCTACTGTATATAGCCTCTCTACAGTATATAGCCTCGCTACTGTTATAGCATCTCTACTGTATATAACCTCTCTACTGTATATAGCCTCTACTGTATATAGCCTCACTACTGTATATAGCCTCTCTACCCTATATAGCCTCTCTACTGTATATAGCCTCTCTACTGTATATAGCCTCTCTACTGTATATAGCCTCTCTATCCTATATAGCCTCTCTACTGTGTATAGCCTCTCTACTGTGTATAGCCTCTCTACTGTATATAGCCTCTCTACAGTATATAGCCTCTCTAATGTATATAGCCTCTCTACTGTATATAACCTCTCTACTGTATATAGCCTCTACTGTATATAGCCTCTACTGTATATAGCCTCTCTACCCTATATAGCCTCTCTACTGTATATAGCCTCTCTACTGTATATAGCCTCTCTACTGTATATAGCCTCGCTACTGTATATAGCCTCGCTACTGTATATAGCCTCTCTACTGTATATAGCCTCACTACTGTATATAGCCTCTCTACCCTATATAGCCTCTCTACTGTATATAACCTCTCTACTGTATATAGCCTCTCTACTGTATATAGCCTCTCTACCCTATATAGCCTCTCTACCGTATATAGCCTCTCTACCGTGTATAGCCTCTCTACTGTATATAGCCTCTCTACAGTATATAGCCTCTCTACTGTATATAGCCTCTCTACCGTATATAGCCTCTCTACAGTATATAGCCTCTCTACTGTATATAGCCTCTCTACTGTATATAACCTCTCTACTGTATATAGCCTCTACTGTATATAGCCTCTCTACTGTATATAGCCTCTACTGTATATAGCCTCTCTACTGTATATAGCCTCTACTGTATATAGCCTCTCTACTGTATATAGCCTCTACTGTATATAGCCTCTACTGTATATAGCCTCTCTACTGTATATAGCCTCTACTGTATATAGCCTCTACTGTATATAGCCTCTCTACTGTATATAGCCTCTACTGTATATAGCCTCTACTGTATATAGCCTCTCTACTGTATATAGCCTCTCTACTGTATATAGCCTCTACTGTATATAGCCTCTACTGTATATAGCCTCTCTACTGTATATAGCCTCTACTGTATATAGCCTCTACTGTATATAGCCTCTACTGTATATAGCCTCTACTGTATATAGCCTCTCTACTGTATATAGCCTCTCTACTGTATATAGCCTCTACTGTATATAGCCTCTACTGTATATAGCCTCTACTGTATATAGCCTCTCTACTGTATATAGCCTCTACTGTATATAGCCTCTCTACTGTATATAGCCTCTCTACTGTATATAGCCTCTACTGTATATAGCCTCTACTGTATATAGCCTCTACTGTATATAGCCTCTCTACTGTATATAGCCTCTACTGTATATAGCCTCTCTACTGTATATAGCCTCTCTACTGTATATAGCCTCTACTGTATATAGCCTCTCTACTGTATATAGCCTCTCTACTGTATATAGCCTCTCTACTGTATATAGCCTCTACTGTATATAGCCTCTACTGTATATAGCCTCTACTGTATATAGCCTCTCTACTGTATATAGCCTCTACTGTATATAGCCTCTACTGTATATAGCCTCTCTACTGTATATAGCCTCTACTGTATATAGCCTCTACTGTATATAGCCTCACTACTGTATATAGTCTCTCTACCCTATATAGCCTCTCTACTGTATATAGCCTCTACTGTATATAGCCTCTACTGTATATAGCCTCTACTGTATATAGCCTCTCTACTGTATATAGCCTCTCTACTGTATATAGCCCCTCTACTGTATATAGCCTCTACTGTATATAGCCTCTCTACTGTATATAGCCTCTCTACTGTATATAGCCCCTCTACTGTATATAGCCTCTCTACTGTATATAGCCTCTCTACTGTATATAGCCCCTCTACTGTATATAGCCTCTCTACTGTATATAGCCTCTCTACTGTATATAGCCCCTCTACTGTATATAGCCTCTCTACTGTATATAGCCTCTCTACTGTATATAGCCTCTACTGTATATAGCCTCTACTGTATATAGCCTCTACTGTATATAGCCTCTACTGTATATAGCCTCTCTACTGTATATAGCCTCTACTGTATATAGCCTCTACTGTATATAGCCTCATTACTGTATATAGCCTCTCTACCCTATATAGCCTCTCTACTGTATATAGCCTCTACTGTATATAGCCTCTACTGTATATAGCCTCTACTGTATATAGCCTCTCTACTGTATATAGCCTCTCTACTGTATATAGCCTCTACTGTATATAGCCTCTCTACTGTATATAGCCTCTACTGTATATAGCCTCTACTGTATATAGCCTCTCTACTGTATATAGCCTCTACTGTATATAGCCTCTACTGTATATAGCCTCTACTGTATATAGCCTCTCTACTGTATATAGCCTCTCTACTGTATATAGCCTCTACTGTATATAGCCTCTACTGTATATAGCCTCTACTGTATATAGCCTCTCTACTGTATATAGCCTCTACTGTATATAGCCTCTCTACTGTATATAGCCTCTACTGTATATAGCCTCTCTACTGTATATAGCCTCTACTGTATATAGCCTCTACTGTATATAGCCTCTACTGTATATAGCCTCTACTGTATATAGCCTCTCTACTGTATATAGCCTCTACTGTATATAGCCTCTCTACTGTATATAGCCTCTACTGTATATAGCCTCTCTACTGTATATAGCCTCTACTGTATATAGCCTCACTACTGTATATAGCCTCTCTACCCTATATAGCCTCTCTACTGTATATAGCCTCTACTGTATATAGCCTCTACTGTATATAGCCTCTACTGTATATAGCCACTACTGTATATAGCCTCTACTGTATATAGCCTCTACTGTATATAGCCTCTCTACTGTATATAGCCTCTCTACTGTATATAGCCCCTCTACTGTATATAGCCTCTCTACTGTATATAGCCTCTCTACTGTATATAGCCCCTCTACTGTATATAGCCCTCTACTGTATATAGCCTCTCTACTGTATATAGCCTCTCTACTGTATATAGCCTCTACTGTATATAGCCTCTACTGTATATAGCCTCTACTGTATATAGCCTCTCTACTGTATATAGCCTCTACTGTATATAGCCTCTACTGTATATAGCCTCACTACTGTATATAGCCTCTCTACCCTATATAGCCTCTCTACTGTATATAGCCTCTACTGTATATAGCCTCTACTGTATATAGCCTCTACTGTATATAGCCTCTACTGTATATAGCCTCTCTACTGTATATAGCCTCTCTACTGTATATAGCCTCTACTGTATATAGCCTCTCTACTGTATATAGCCTCTACTGTATATAGCCTCTACTGTATATAGCCTCTCTACTGTATATAGCCTCTACTCTATATAGCCTCTACTGTATATAGCCTCTACTGTATATAGCCTCTCTACTGTATATAGCCTCTCTACTGTATATAGCCTCTACTGTATATAGCCTCTACTGTATATAGCCTCTACTGTATATAGCCTCTACTGTATATAGCCTCTCTACTGTATATAGCCTCTACTGTATATAGCCTCTCTACTGTATATAGCCTCTACTGTATATAGCCTCTCTACTGTATATAGCCTCTACTGTATATAGCCTCACTACTGTATATAGCCTCTCTACCCTATATAGCCTCTCTACTGTATATAGCCTCTACTGTATATAGCCTCTACTGTATATAGCCACTACTGTATATAGCCTCTACTGTATATAGCCTCTACTGTATATAGCCTCTACTGTATATAGCCTCTCTACTGTATATAGCCTCTCTACTGTATATAGCCTCTACTGTATATAGCCTCTACTGTATATAGCCTCTACTGTATATAGCCTCTACTGTATATAGCCTCTCTACTGTATATAGCCTCTCTACTGTATATAGCCTCTACTGTATATAGCCTCTACTGTATATAGCCTCTCTACTGTATATAGCCTCTCTACTGTATATAGCCTCTACTGTATATAGCCTCTCTACTGTATATAGCCTCTACTGTATATAGCCTCACTACTGTATATAGCCTCTCTACCCTATATAGCCTCTCTACTGTATATAGCCTCTACTGTATATAGCCTCTACTGTATATAGCCTCTACTGTATATAGCCACTACTGTATATAGCCTCTACTGTATATAGCCTCTACTGTATATAGCCTCTACTGTATATAGCCTCTCTACTGTATATAGCCTCTCTACTGTATATAGCCTCTACTGTATATAGCCTCTACTGTATATAGCCTCTCTACTGTATATAGCCTCTACTGTATATAGCCTCTACTGTATATAGCCTCTCTACTGTATATAGCCTCTACTGTATATAGCCTCTACTGTATATAGCCTCTACTGTATATAGCCTCTCTACTGTATATAGCCTCTCTACTGTATATAGCCTCTACTGTATATAGCCTCTACTGTATATAGCCTCTACTGTATATAGCCTCTCTACTGTATATAGCCTCTACTGTATATAGCCTCTCTACTGTATATAGCCTCTACTGTATATAGCCTCTCTACTGTATATAGCCTCTACTGTATATAGCCTCACTACTGTATATAGCCTCTCTACCCTATATAGCCTCTCTACTGTATATAGCCTCTACTGTATATAGCCTCTACTGTATATAGCCTCTACTGTATATAGCCTCTCTACTGTATATAGCCTCTACTGTATATAGCCTCTCTACTGTATATAGCCTCTACTGTATATAGCCTCTACTGTATATAGCCTCTCTACTGTATATAGCCTCTACTGTATATAGCCTCTACTGTATATAGCCTCTCTACTGTATATAGCCTCTACTGTATATAACCTCTACTGTATATAGCCTCTACTGTATATAGCCTCTACTGTATATAGCCTCTACTGTATATAGCCTCTACTGTATATAGCCTCTCTACTGTATATAGCCTCTCTACTGTATATAGCCTCTACTGTATATAGCCTCTCTACTGTATATAGCCTCTCTACTGTATATAGCCTCTCTACTGTATATAGCCTCTACTGTATATAGCCTCTCTACTGTATATCTCTACTGTATATAGCCTCTCTACTGTATATAGCCTCTACTGTATATAGCCTCTACTGTATATAGCCTCTCTACTGTATATAGCCTCTACTGTATATAGCCTCTACTGTATATAGCCTCTCTACTGTATATAGCCTCTACTGTATATAGCCTCTACTGTATATAGCCTCTCTACTGTATATAGCCTCTACTGTATATAGCCTCTACTGTATATAGCCTCTACTGTATATAGCCTCTCTACTGTATATAGCCTCTACTGTATATAGCCTCTACTGTATATAGCCTCTACTGTATATAGCCTCTCTACTGTATATAGCCTCTCTACTGTATATAGCCTCTACTGTATATAGCCTCTACTGTATATAGCCTCTACTGTATATAGCCTCTACTGTATATAGCCTCTCTACTGTATATAGCCTCTACTGTATATAGCCTCTCTACTGTATATAGCCTCTACTGTATATAGCCTCTCTACTGTATATAGCCTCTACTGTATATAGCCTCACTACTGTATATAGCCTCTCTACCCTATATAGCCTCTCTACTGTATATAGCCTCTACTGTATATAGCCTCTACTGTATATAGCCTCTACTGTATATAGCCACTACTGTATATAGCCTCTACTGTATATAGCCTCTACTGTATATAGCCTCTACTGTATATAGCCTCTCTACTGTATATAGCCTCTCTACTGTATATAGCCTCTACTGTATATAGCCTCTACTGTATATAGCCTCTCTACTGTATATAGCCTCTACTGTATATAGCCTCTACTGTATATAGCCTCTACTGTATATAGCCTCTACTGTATATAGCCTCTCTACTGTATATAGCCTCTCTACTGTATATAGCCTCTACTGTATATAGCCTCTCTACTGTATATAGCCTCTCTACTGTATATAGCCTCTACTGTATATAGCCTCTCTACTGTATATAGCCTCTACTGTATATAGCCTCACTACTGTATATAGCCTCTCTACCCTATATAGCCTCTCTACTGTATATAGCCTCTACTGTATATAGCCTCTACTGTATATAGCCTCTACTGTATATAGCCACTACTGTATATAGCCTCTACTGTATATAGCCTCTACTGTATATAGCCTCTACTGTATATAGCCTCTCTACTGTATATAGCCTCTCTACTGTATATAGCCTCTACTGTATATAGCCTCTACTGTATATAGCCTCTCTACTGTATATAGCCTCTACTGTATATAGCCTCTACTGTATATAGCCTCTCTACTGTATATAGCCTCTACTGTATATAGCCTCTACTGTATATAGCCTCTCTACTGTATATAGCCTCTCTACTGTATATAGCCTCTACTGTATATAGCCTCTACTGTATATAGCCTCTACTGTATATAGCCTCTCTACTGTATATAGCCTCTACTGTATATAGCCTCTCTACTGTATATAGCCTCTACTGTATATAGCCTCTCTACTGTATATAGCCTCTACTGTATATAGCCTCACTACTGTATATAGCCTCTCTACCCTATATAGCCTCTCTACTGTATATAGCCTCTACTGTATATAGCCTCTACTGTATATAGCCTCTACTGTATATAGCCTCTACTGTATATAGCCTCTCTACTGTATATAGCCTCTACTGTATATAGCCTCTACTGTATATAGCCTCTCTACTGTATATAGCCTCTACTGTATATAGCCTCTACTGTATATAGCCTCTCTACTGTATATAGCCTCTACTGTATATAACCTCTACTGTATATAGCCTCTACTGTATATAGCCTCTACTGTATATAGCCTCTACTGTATATAGCCTCTCTACTGTATATAGCCTCTCTACTGTATATAGCCTCTACTGTATATAGCCTCTCTACTGTATATAGCCTCTCTACTGTATATAGCCTCTCTACTGTATATAGCCTCTACTGTATATAGCCTCTCTACTGTATATAGCCTCTCTACTGTATATAGCCTCTCTACTGTATATAGCCTCTACTGTATATAGCCTCTACTGTATATAGCCTCTCTACTGTATATAGCCTCTACTGTATATAGCCTCTACTGTATATAGCCTCTACTGTATATAGCCTCTCTACTGTATATAGCCTCTACTGTATATAGCCTCTACTGTATATAGCCTCTACTGTATATAGCCTCTACTGTATATAGCCTCTACTGTATATAGCCTCTCTACTGTATATAGCCTCTACTGTATATAGCCTCTACTGTATATAGCCTCTACTGTATATAGCCTCTCTACTGTATATAGCCTCTACTGTATATAGCCTCTACTGTATATAGCCTCTCTACTGTATATAGCCTCTCTACTGTATATAGCCTCTCTACTGTATATAGCCTCTACTGTATATAGCCTCTACTGTATATAGCCTCTACTGTATATAGCCTCTCTACTGTATATAGCCTCTACTGTATATAGCCTCTCTACTGTATATAGCCTCTACTGTATATAGCCTCTACTGATAGCCTCTACTGTATATAGCCTCTACTGTATATAGCCTCTACTGTATATAGCCTCTCTACTGTATATAGCCTCTACTGTATATAGCCTCTCTACTGTATATAGCCTCTACTGTATATAGCCTCTCTACTGTATATAGCCTCTCTACTGTATATAGCCTCTCTACTGTATATAGCCTCTACTGTATATAGCCTCTCTACTGTATATAGCCTCTCTACTGTATATAGCCTCTACTGTATATAGCCTCTACTGTATATAGCCTCTACTGTATATATCCTCTCTACTGTATATAGCCTCTCTACTGTATATAGCCTCTACTGTATATAGCCTCTCTACTGTATATAGCCTCTCTACTGTATATAGCCTCTACTGTATATAGCCTCTACTGTATATAGCCTCTACTGTATATAGCCTCTACTGTATATAGCCTCTCTACTGTATATAGCCTCTACTGTATATAGCCTCTACTGTATATAGCCTCTACTGTATATAGCCTCTCTACTGTATATAGCCTCTCTACTGTATATAACCTCTCTACTGTATATAGCCTCTCTACTGTATATAGCCTCTACTGTATATAACCTCTCTACTGTATATAACCTCTCTACTGTATATAGCCTCTCTGCTGTATATAGCCTCTCTACTGTATATAGCCTCTCTACTGTATATAGCCTCTCTACTGTATATAGCCTCTCTACTGTATATAGCCTCTACTGTATATAGCCTCTCTACTGTATATAGCCTCTACTGTATATAGCCTCTACTGTATATAGCCTCTCTACTGTATATAGCCTCTACTGTATATAGCCTCTCTACTGTATATAGCCTCTACTGTATATAGCCTCTACTGTATATAGCCTCTACTGTATATAGCCTCTACTGTATATAGCCTCTCTACTGTATATAGCCTCTACTGTATATAGCCTCTACTGTATATAGCCTCTACTGTATATAGCCTCTCTACTGTATATAGCCTCTCTACTGTATATAACCTCTCTACTGTATATAGCCTCTCTACTGTATATAGCCTCTACTGTATATAACCTCTCTACTGT
This sequence comes from Oncorhynchus nerka, assembly GCF_034236695.1. Classification (NCBI taxonomy): domain Eukaryota; kingdom Metazoa; phylum Chordata; class Actinopteri; order Salmoniformes; family Salmonidae; genus Oncorhynchus; species Oncorhynchus nerka. The sequence continues at coordinate 87,717,584 of NC_088415.1, forward strand.
ATATAACCTCTCTACTGTATATAGCCTCTCTACTGTATATAGCCTCTCTACTGTATATAGCCTCTCTACTGTATATAGCCTCTCTACTGTATATAGCCTCTACTGTATATAGCCTCTACTGTATATAGCCTCTACTGTATATAGCCTCTCTACTGTATATAGCCCCTCTACTGTATATAGCCTCTCTACTGTATATAGCCTCTCTACTGTATATAGCCTCTCTACTGTATATAGCCTCTCTACTGTATATAGCCTCTACTGTATATAGCCTCTACTGTATATAGCCTCTCTACTGTATATAGCCTCTCTACTGTATATAGCCTCTCTACTGTATATAGCCTCTCTACTGTATATAGCCTCTACTGTATATAGCCTCTACTGTATATAGCCTCTACTGTATATAGCCTCTCTACTGTATATAGCCCCTCTACTGTATATAGCCTCTCTACTGTATATAGCCTCTCTACTGTATATAGCCTCTACTGTATATAGCCTCTACTGTATATAGCCTCGCTGCTCTTATTTTTCAATGCCTTTATACTGTAGTTTTATTTCTTTACCTATTGTTCACCTAATACTTTTTTTGCACTTTTGGTTAGAGCGTATAAATCAAATCAAATTTTATTTGTCACATACACATGGTTAGCAGATGTTAATGCGAGTGTAGCGAAATGCTTGTGCTTCTAGTTCCGACAATGCAGTGATCACCAACAAGTAATCTAACTAACAAATCCAAAAACTACTGTCTTATACACAGTGTAAGGGGATAAAGAATATGTACATAAGGATATATGAATGAGTGATGGTACAGAGCAGCATACAGTAGATGGTATCGAGTACAGTATATACATATGAGATGAGAATGTAGACAAAGTAAACAAAGTGGCATAGTTAAAGTGGCTAGTGATACATGTATTACATAAGGATGCAGTCGATGATGTAGAGTACAGTATATACATATGCATATGAGATGAATAATGTAGGGTAAGTAACATTATATAAGGTAGCATTGTTTAAAGTGGCTAGTGATATATTTACAACATTTCCCATCAATTCCCATTATTAAAGTGGCTGGAGTTGGGTCAGTGTCAATGACAGTGTGTTGGCAGCAGCCACTCAATGTTAGTGGTGGCTGTTTAACAGTCTGATGGCCTTGAGATAGAAGCTGTTTTTCAGTCTCTCGGTCCCAGCTTTGATGCACCTGTACTGACCTCGCCTTCTGGATGATAGCGGGGTGAACAGGCAGTGGTTCGGGTGGTTGATGTCCTTGATGATCTTTATGGCCTTCCTGTAACATCGGGTGGTGTAGGTGTCCTGGAGGGCAGGTAGTTTGCCCCGGTGATGCGTTGTGCAGACCTCACTACCTCTGGAGAGCCTTACGGTTGAGGGCGGAGCAGTTGCTGTACCAGGCGGTGATACAGCCCGCCAGGATGCTCTCGATTGTGCATCTGTAGAAGTTTGTGAGTGCTTTTGGTGACAAGCCGAATTTCTTCAGCCTCCTGAGGTTGAAGAGGCGCTGCTGCGCCGTCTTCACGACGCTGTCAGTGTGAGTGGACCAATTCAGTTTGTCTGTGATGTGTATGCCGAGGAACTTAAAACTTGCTACCCTCTCCACTACTGTTCCATCGATGTGGATAGGGGGTGTTCCCTCTGCTGTTTCCTGAAGTCCACAATCATCTCCTTAGTTTTGTTGACGTTGAGTGTGAGGTTATTTTCCTGACACCACACTCCGAGGGCCCTCACCTCCTCCCTGTAGGCCGTCTCGTCGTTGTTGGTAATCAAGCCTACCACTGTTGTGTCGTCCGCAAACTTGATGATTGAGTTGGAGCGTGCGTGGCCACGCAGTCGTGGGTGAACAGGGAGTACAGGAGAGGGCTCAGAACGCACCCTTGTGGGGCCCCGTGTTGAGGATCAGCGGGGAGGAGATGTTGTTGCCTACCCTCACCACCTGGGGGCGGCCCGTCAGGAAGTCCAGTACCCAGTTGCACAGGGCGGGGTCGAGACCCAGGGTCTCGAGCTTGATGACGAGCTTGGAGGGTACTATAGTGTTGAATGCCGAGCTGTAGTCGATGAACAGCATTCTCACATAGGTATTCCTCTTGTCCAGGTGGGTTAGGGCAGTGTGCAGTGTGGTTGAGATTGCATCGTCTGTGGACCTATTTGGGCGGTAAGCAAATTGGAGTGGGTCTAGGGTGTCAGGTAGGGTGGAGGTGATATGGTCCTTGACTAGTCTCTCAAAGCACTTCATGATGACGGAAGTGAGTGCTACGGGCGGTAGTCGTTTAGCTCAGTTACCTTAGCTTTCTTGGGAACAGGAACAATGGTGGCCCTCTTGAAGCATGTGGGAACAGCAGACTGGTATAGGGATTGATTGAATATGTCCGTAAACACACCGGCCAGCTGGTCTGCGCATGCTCTGAGGGCGCGGCTGGGGATGCCGTCTGGGCCTGCAGCCTTGCGAGGGTTAACACGTTTAAATGTCTTACTCACCTCGGCTGCAGTGAAGGAGAGACCGCATGTTTTCGTTGCAGGCCGTGTCAGTGGCACTGTATTGTCCTCAAAGCGGGCAAAAAGTTATTTAGTCTGCCTGGGAGCAAGACATCCTGGTCCGTGACTGGGCTGGGTTTCTTCTTGTAGTCCGTGATTGACTGTAGACCCTGCCACATGCCTCTTGTGTCTGAGCCGTTGAATTGAGATTCTACTTTGTCTCTGTACTGACGCTTAGCTTGTTTAATAGCCTTGCGGAGGGAATAGCTGCACTGTTTGTATTCGGTCATGTTGCCAGACACCTTGCCCTGATTAAAAGCAGTGGTTCGCGCTTTCAGTTTCATGCGAATGCTGCCATCAATCCACGGTTTCTGGTTAGGGAATGTTTTTATCGTTGCTATGGGAACGACATCTTCAACGCACGTTCTAATGAACTCGCACACCGAATCAGTGTATTCGTCAATATTTTTATCTGACGCAATACGAAACATGTCCCAGTCCACGTGATGGAAGCAGTCTTGGAGTGTGGAGTCAGCTTGGTCTGACCAGCGTTGGACAGACCTCAGCGTGGGAGCCTCTTGTTTAAGTTTCTGCCTGTAGGCAGGGATCAACAAAATGGAGTCGTGGTCAGCTTTTCCGAAGGGGCGGGGCAGGGCCTTATATGCGTCGCGGAAGTTAGAGTAACAATGATCCAAGGTTTTACCACCCCTGGTTGCGCAATCGATATGCTGATAAAATTTAGGGAGCCTTGTTTTCAGATTAGCTTTGTTAAAATCCCCAGCTACAATGAATGCAGCCTCTGGATAAATGGTTTCCAGTTTGCAAAGAGTTAAATAAAGTTCGTTCAGAGCCATCGATGTGTCTGCTTGGGGGGGGATATATACGGCTGTGATTATAATCGAAGAGAATTCTCTTGGAAGATAATGCGGTCTACATTTGATTGTGAGAAATTCTAAATCAGGTGAACAGAAGGATTTGAGTTCCTGTATGTTTCCTTCATCACACCATGTCTCGTTAGTCATGAGGCATACGCCCCCGCCACTCTTCTTACCAGAAAGATGTTTGTTTCTGTCGGCGCGATGCGTGGAGAAACCCGTTGGCTGCACCGCCCCGGATAGCGTCTTTCCAGTGAGCCATGTTTCCGTGAAGCAGAATACGTTGCAGTCTCTGATGTCCCTCTGGAATGCTACCCTTGCTCGGATTTCATCAACCTTGTTGTCAAGAGACTGGACATTGGCAAGAAGAATGCTGGGGAGTGGTGCGCGATGTGCCCTTGTCCTGAGTCTGACCAGAAGACCGCTACGTTTCCCTCTTTTTCGGAGTCGTTTCCTTGGGTCGCTGCATGCGATCCATTCCGTTGTCCTGTTTGTAAGGCAGAACACAGGATCCGCGTCGCGGAAAACATATTCTTGGTCGTACTGATGGTGAGTTGACGCTGATCTTATATTCAGTAGTTCTTCTCGACTGTATGTAATGAAACCAAAGATGACCTGGGGTACTAATGTAAGAAATAACACGTAAAATAACAAAAAATTGCATAGTTTCCTAGGAACGCGAAGCGAGGCGGCCATCTCTGTCGGCGCATTTCACTGTAAGGTCTACTATACTTGTTATTCAGCATTTCAATGTAAGGTCTACTACACCTGTTGTATTCAGCATTTCACTGTAAGGTCTACTACACCTGTTGTATTCAGCATTTCACTGTAAGGTCTACTACACCTGTTGTATTCAGCATTTCACTGTAAGGTCTACTACACCTGTTGTTTTCAGCATTTCACTGTAAGGTCTACTACACCTGTTGTATTCAGCATTTCACTGTAAGGTCTACTACACCTGTTGTATTCAGCATTTCACTGTAAGGTCTACCCCTGTTGTATTCGGTGCACGTGACAAATTAACTTTGATTTGATAATACATTTACCTGCATCATAATGCATTATAACTGCATCATAATGCATCATACCTGCAGGCTTAAACAATTTGTTCCCTGTCTTTAACAACACCAAATGACGTGGACTCAGTGTTCTCCACTCCACTAGGAATAAACCCGACAGGTGAATGACGTGGACTCAGTGTTCTCCACTCCCCTAGGAATAAACCCGACAGGTGAATGACGTGGACTCAGTGTTCTCCACTCCCCTAGGAATAAACCCGACAGGTGAATGACGTGGACTCAGTGTTCTCCACTCCCCTAGGAATAAACCCGACAGGTGAATGACGTGGACTCAGTGTTCTCCACTCCACTAGGAATAAACCCGACAGGTGAATGACGTGGACTCAGTGTTCTCCACTCCACTAGGAATAAACCCGACAGGTGAATGACGTGGACTCAGTGTACTCCACTCCCCTAGGAATAAACCCGACAGGTGAATGACGTGGACTCAGTGTTCTCCACTCCACTAGGAATAAACCCGACAGGTGAATGACGTGGACTCAGTGTTCTCCACTCCCCTAGGAATAAACCCGACAGGTGAATGACGTGGACTCAGTGTTCTCCACTCCCATAGGAATAAACCCGACAGGTGAATGACGTGGACTCAGTGTTCTCCACTCCCCTAGGAATAAACCCGACAGGTGAATGACGTGGACTCAGTGTTCTCCACTCCCCTAGGAATAAACCCGACAGGTGAATGACGTGGACTCAGTGTTCTCCACTCCCTTAGGAATAAACCCGACAGGTGAATGACGTGGACTCAGTGTTCTCCACTCCCTAGGAATAAACCCGACAGGTGAATGACGTGGACTCAGTGTTCTCCACTCCCCTAGGAATAAACCCGACAGGTGAATGACGTGGACTCAGTGTTCTCCACTCCCTAGGAATAAACCCGACAGGTGAATGACGTGGACTCAGTGTTCTCCACTCCCCTAGGAATAAACCCGACAGGTGAATGACGTGGACTCAGTGTTCTCCACTCCCTAGGAATAAACCCGACAGGTGAATGACGTGGACTCAGTGTTCTCCACTCCCCTAGGAATAAACCCGACAGGTGAATGACGTGGACTCAGTGTTCTCCACTCCCCTAGGAATAAACCCGACAGGTGAATGACGTGGACTCAGTGTTCTCCACTCCACTAGGAATAAACCCGACAGGTGAATGACGTGGACTCAGTGTTCTCCACTCCACTAGGAATAAACCCGACAGGTGAATGACGTGGACTCAGTGTTCTCCACTCCACTAGGAATAAACCCGACAGGTGAATGACGTGGACTCAGTGTTCTCCACTCCCCTAGGAATAAACCCGACAGGTGAATGACGTGGACTCAGTGTTCTCCACTCCACTAGGAATAAACCCGACAGGTGAATGACGTGGACTCAGTGTTCTCCACTCCACTAGGAATAAACCCGACAGGTGAATGACGTGGACTCAGTGTTCTCCACTCCACTAGGAATAAACCCGACAGGTGAATGACGTGGACTCAGTGTACTCCACTCCCCTAGGAATAAACCCGACAGGTGAATGACGTGGATTCAGTGTTCTCCACTCCCATAGGAATAAACCCGACAGGTGAATGACGTGGACTCAGTGTTCTCCACTCCCTAGGAATAAACCCGACAGGTGAATGACGTGGACTCAGTGTTCTCCACTCCCTAGGAATAAACCCGACAGGTGAATGACGTGGACTCAGTGTTCTCCACTCCCTAGGAATAAACCCGACAGGTGAATGACGTGGACTCAGTGTTCTCCACTCCCTAGGAATAAACCCGACAGGTGAATGACGTGGACTCAGTGTTCTCCACTCCCTAGGAATAAACCCGACAGGTGAATGACGTGGACTCAGTGTTCTCCACTCCCCTAGGAATAAACCCGACAGGTGAATGACGTGGACTCAGTGTTCTCCACTCCCTAGGAATAAACCCGACAGGTGAATGACGTGGACTCAGTGTTCTCCACTCCCCTAGGAATAAACCCGACAGGTGAATGACGTGGACTCAGTGTTCTCCACTCCCCTAGGAATAAACCCGACAGGTGAATGACGTGGACTCAGTGTTCTCCACTCCACTAGGAATAAACCCGACAGGTGAATGACGTGGACTCAGTGTACTCCACTCCCCTAGGAATAAACCCGACAGGTGAATGACGTGGACTCAGTGTTCTCCACTCCCCTAGGAATAAACCCGACAGGTGAATGACGTGGACTCAGTGTTCTCCACTCCACTAGGAATAAACCCGACAGGTGAATGACGTGGACTCAGTGTTCTCCACTCCACTAGGAATAAACCCGACAGGTGAATGACGTGGACTCAGTGTTCTCCACTCCACTAGGAATAAACCCGACAGGTGAATGACGTGGACTCAGTGTTCTCCACTCCCCTAGGAATAAACCCGACAGGTGAATGACGTGGACTCAGTGTTCTCCACTCCACTAGGAATAAACCCGACAGGTGAATGACGTGGACTCAGTGTTCTCCACTCCACTAGGAATAAACCCGACAGGTGAATGACGTGGACTCAGTGTTCTCCACTCCACTAGGAATAAACCCGACAGGTGAATGACGTGGACTCAGTGTACTCCACTCCCCTAGGAATAAACCCGACAGGTGAATGACGTGGATTCAGTGTTCTCCACTCCCATAGGAATAAACCCGACAGGTGAATGACGTGGACTCAGTGTTCTCCACTCCCCTAGGAATAAACCCGACAGGTGAATGACGTGGACTCAGTGTTCTCCACTCCCCTAGGAATAAACCCGACAGGTGAATGACGTGGACTCAGTGTTCTCCACTCCCCTAGGAATAAACCCGACAGGTGAATGACGTGGACTCAGTGTTCTCCACTCCCCTAGGAATAAACCCGACAGGTGAATGACGTGGACTCAGTGTTCTCCACTCCCTAGGAATAAACCCGACAGGTGAATGACGTGGACTCAGTGTTCTCCACTCCCCTAGGAATAAACCCGACAGGTGAATGACGTGGACTCAGTGTTCTCCACTCCCTAGGAATAAACCCGACAGGTGAATGACGTGGACTCAGTGTTCTCCACTCCCTAGGAATAAACCCGACAGGTGAATGACGTGGACTCAGTGTTCTCCACTCCCTAGGAATAAACCCGACAGGTGAATGACGTGGACTCAGTGTTCTCCACTCCACTAGGAATAAACCCGACAGGTGAATGACGTGGACTCAGTGTACTCCACTCCCCTAGGAATAAACCCGACAGGTGAATGACGTGGATTCAGTGTTCTCCACTACCCTAGGAATAAACCCGACAGGTGAATGACGTGGACTCAGTGTTCTCCACTCCCCTAGGAATAAACCCGACAGGTGAATGACGTGGACTCAGTGTTCTCCACTCCACTAGGAATAAACCCGACAGGTGAATGACGTGGACTCAGTGTTCTCCACTCCACTAGGAATAAACCCGACAGGTGAATGACGTGGACTCAGTGTACTCCACTCCCCTAGGAATAAACCCGACAGGTGAATGACGTGGACTCAGTGTTCTCCACTCCACTAGGAATAAACCCGACAGGTGAATGACGTGGACTCAGTGTTCTCCACTCCCCTAGGAATAAACCCGACAGGTGAATGACGTGGACTCAGTGTTCTCCACTCCCATAGGAATAAACCCGACAGGTGAATGACGTGGACTCAGTGTTCTCCACTCCCCTAGGAATAAACCCGACAGGTGAATGACGTGGACTCAGTGTTCTCCACTCCCCTAGGAATAAACCCGACAGGTGAATGACGTGGACTCAGTGTTCTCCACTCCCTAGGAATAAACCCGACAGGTGAATGACGTGGACTCAGTGTTCTCCACTCCCCTAGGAATAAACCCGACAGGTGAATGACGTGGACTCAGTGTTCTCCACTCCCCTAGGAATAAACCCGACAGGTGAATGACGTGGACTCAGTGTTCTCCACTCCCCTAGGAATAAACCCGACAGGTGAATGACGTGGACTCAGTGTTCTCCACTCCCCTAGGAATAAACCCGACAGGTGAATGACGTGGACTCAGTGTTCTCCACTCCCCTAGGAATAAACCCGTCAGGTGAATGCATAATGTACACAGCACAATGAGCGAACAAACCACAAAACACTCAGTCACGGTAAAAACAGTGTTTGGATTTAGTGAAGTAAAGTGCTGCCACAGTATTTGCAAACAAACAAACACACATAAATCCCCCAAGGCTGACTGAGAAGACAATGCAGTCACAGGAGTTTGGTGGCACCTTAATTGGGGAGGACGGGCTTGTGGTAATGGCTGGAGCGGAATCAGTGGAATTGTACCAAATACATCATTATACCCTGATGAAGACAGTTTGTCTGTCCAAATGTTGGTTATTAAATTATGACATCTGAGCTCCTAGAGTGTGTGGCTCTCCTTTTCTTTTTCAAGTGTTCTACTCCGCTAGCCAGCACCTCTCCTAACCATGTGTTCTACTCCACTAGCCAGCACCTCTCCTAACCAGGTGTTCTACTCCGCTAGCCAGCACCTCTCCTAACCAGGTGTTCTACTCCGCTAGCCAGCACCTCTCCTAACCAGGTGTTCTACTCTGCTAGCCAGCATCTCTCCTAACCAGGTGTTCTACTCTGCTAGCCAGCATCTCTCCTAACCAGGTGTTCTACTCCACTAGCCAGCATCTCTCCTACTCTGCTAGCCAGCACCTCTCCTAACCAGGTGTTCTACTCCACTAGCCAGCATCTCTCATACTCTGCTAGCCAGCACCTCTCCTAACCAGGTGTTCTACTCCACTAGCCAGCACCTCTCCTAAGCAGGTGTTCTACTCCACTAGCCAGCACCTCTCCTAACCAGGTGTTCTACTCTGCTAGCCAGCATCTCTCCTAACCAGGTGTTCTACTCTGCTAGCCAGCATCTCTCCTAACCAGGTGTTCTACTCCACTAGCCAGCATCTCTCCTACTCTGCTAGCCAGCACCTCTCCTAACCAGGTGTTCTACTCCACTAGCCAGCATCTCTCATACTCTGCTAGCCAGCACCTCTCCTAACCAGGTGTTCTACTCCACTAGCCAGCACCTCTCCTAACCAGGTGTTCTACTCCGCTAGCCAGCACCTCTCCTAACCAGGTGTTCTACTCTGCTAGCCAGCACCTCTCCTAACCAGGTGTTGTACTCCACTAGCCAGCACCTCTCCTAACCAGGTGTTCTACTCCACTAGCCAGCACCTCTCCTAACCAGGTGTTCTACTCCGCTAGCCAGCACCTCTCCTAACCAGGTGTTCTACTCCGCTAGCCAGCACCTCTCTAACCAGGTGTTCTACTCCACTAGCCAGCACCTCTCCTAACCAGGTGTTCTACTCTGCTAGCCAGCATCTCTCCTAACCAGGTGTTCTACTCTGCTAGCCAGCATCTCTCCTAACCAGGTGTTCTACTCCACTAGCCAGCATCTCTCCTACTCTGCTAGCCAGCACCTCTCCTAACCAGGTGTTCTACTCCACTAGCCAGCATCTCTCATACTCTGCTAGCCAGCACCTCTCCTAACCAGGTGTTCTACTCCACTAGCTAGCACCTCTCCTAACCAGGTGTTCTACTCCGCTAGCCAGCACCTCTCCTAACCAGGTGTTCTACTCTGCTAGCCAGCACCTCTCCTAACCAGGTGTTCTACTCTGCTAGCCAGCACCTCTCCTAACCAGGTGTTCTACTCTGCTAGCCAGCACCTCTCCTAACCAGGTGTTCTACTCTGCTAGCCAGCATCTCTCCTAACCAGGTGTTCTACTCTGCTAGCCAGCATCTCTCCTAACCAGGTGTTCTACTCCACTAGCCAGCATCTCTACTACTCTGCTAGCCAGCACCTCTCCTAACCAGGTGTTCTACTCCACTAGCCAGCATCTCTCATACTCTGCTAGCCAGCACCTCTCCTAACCAGGTGTTCTACTCCACTAGCCAGCACCTCTACTAACCAGGTGTTCTACTCCGCTAGCCAGCACCTCTCCTAACCAGGTGTTCTACTCTGCTAGCCAGCACCTCTCCTAACCAGGTGTTCTACTCCACTAGCCAGCACCTCTCCTAACCAGGTGTTCTACTCCACTAGCCAGCACCTCTCCTAACCAGGTGTTCTACTCCGCTAGCCAGCACCTCTCCTAACCAGGTGTTCTACTCCGCTAGCCAGCACCTCTCCTAACCAGGTGTTCTACTCCACTAGCCAGCACCTCTCCTAACCAGGTGTTCTACTCTGCTAGCCAGCATCTCTCCTAACCAGGTGTTCTACTCTGCTAGCCAGCATCTCTCCTAACCAGGTGTTCTACTCCACTAGCCAGCATCTCTCCTACTCTGCTAGCCAGCACCTCTCCTAACCAGGTGTTCTACTCCACTAGCCAGCACCTCTCATACTCTGCTAGCCAGCACCTCTCCTAACCAGGTGTTCTACTCCACTAGCCAGCACCTCTCCTAACCAGGTGTTCTACTCCGCTAGCCAGCACCTCTCCTAACCAGGTGTTCTACTCTGCTAGCCAGCACCTCTCCTAACCAGGTGTTCTACTCTGCTAGCCAGCACCTCTCCTAACCAGGTGTTCTACTCCACTAGCCAGCACCTCTCCTAACCAGGTGTTCTACTCTGCTAGCCAGCACCTCTCCTAACCAGGTGTTCTACTCCGCTAGCCAGCATCTCTCCTACTCTGCTAGCCAGCATCTCTCCTAACCAGGTGTTCTACTCCACTAGCCAGCATCTCTCCTACTCTGCTAGCCAGCACCTCTCCTAACCAGGTGTTCTACTCCACTAGCCAGCATCTCTCATACTCTGCTAGCCAGCACCTCTCCTAACCAGGTGTTCTACTCCACTAGCCAGCACCTCTCCTAACCAGGTGTTCTACTCCGCTAGCCAGCACCTCTCCTAACCAGGTGTTCTACTCTGCTAGCCAGCACCTCTCCTAACCAGGTGTTCTACTCCACTAGCCAGCACCTCTCCTAACCAGGTGTTCTACTCCGCTAGCCAGCACCTCTCCTAACCAGGTGTTCTACTCCGCTAGCCAGCACCTCTCCTAACCAGGTGTTCTACTCCACTAGCCAGCACCTCTCCTAACCAGGTGTTCTACTCTGCTAGCCAGCATCTCTCCTAACCAGGTGTTCTACTCTGCTAGCCAGCATCTCTCCTAACCAGGTGTTCTACTCCACTAGCCAGCATCTCTCCTACTCTGCTAGCCAGCACCTCTCCTAACCAGGTGTTCTACTCCACTAGCCAGCATCTCTCATACTCTGCTAGCCAGCACCTCTCCTAACCAGGTGTTCTACTCCACTAGCCAGCACCTCTCCTAACCAGGTGTTCTACTCCGCTAGCCAGCACCTCTCCTAACCAGGTGTTCTACTCTGCTAGCCAGCACCTCTCCTAACCAGGTGTTCTACTCTGCTAGCCAGCACCTCTCCTAACCAGGTGTTCTACTCCACTAGCCAGCACCTCTCCTAACCAGGTGTTCTACTCTGCTAGCCAGCACCTCTCCTAACCAGGTGTTCTACTCCGCTAGCCAGCATCTCTCCTACTCTGCTAGCCAGCATCTCTCCTAACCAGGTGTTCTACTCCACTAGCCAGAATCTCTCCTACTCTGCTAGCCAGCACCTCTCCTAACCAGGTGTTCTACTCCACTAGCCAGCATCTCTCCTACTCTGCTAGCCAGCACCTCTCCTAACCAGGTGTTCTACTCCACTAGCCAGCACCTCTCCTAACCAGGTGTTCTACTCCGCTAGCCAGCACCTCTCCTAACCAGGTGTTCTACTCTGCTAGCCAGCACCTCTCCTAACCAGGTGTTCTACTCTGCTAGCCAGCACCTCTCCTAACCAGGTGTTCTACTCTGCTAGCCAGCACCTCTCCTAACCAGGTGTTCTACTCTGCTAGCCAGCACCTCACCTAAACAGGTGTTCTACTCCACTAGCCAGCATCTCTCCTAACCAGGTGTTCTACTCTGCTAGCCAGCACCTCTCCTAACCAGGTGTTCTACTCCACTAGCCAGCATCTCTCCTACTCTGCTAGCCAGCACCTCTCCTAACCAGGTGTTCTACTCTGCTAGCCAGCACCTCTCCTAACCAGGTGTTCTACTCCACTAGCCAGCATCTCTCCTAACCAGGTGTTCTACTCCGCTAGCCAGCACCTCTCCTAACCAGGTGTTCTACTCTGCTAGCCAGCACCTCTCCTAACCAGGTGTTCTACTCCACTAGCCAGCACCTCTCCTAACCAGGTGTTCTACTCCACTAGCCAGCACCTCTCCTAACCAGGTGTTCTACTCCGCTAGCCAGCACCTCTCCTAACCAGGTGTTCTACTCCGCTAGCCAGCACCTCTCCTAACCAGGTGTTCTACTCCACTAGCCAGCACCTCTCCTAACCAGGTGTTCTACTCTGCTAGCCAGCATCTCTCCTAACCAGGTGTTCTACTCTGCTAGCCAGCATCTCTCCTAACCAGGTGTTCTACTCCACTAGCCAGCATCTCTCCTACTCTGCTAGCCAGCACCTCTCCTAACCAGGTGTTCTACTCCACTAGCCAGCACCTCTCCTAACCAGGTGTTCTACTCCGCTAGCCAGCACCTCTCCTAACCAGGTGTTCTACTCTGCTAGCCAGCACCTCTCCTAACCAGGTGTTCTACTCTGCTAGCCAGCACCTCTCCTAACCAGGTGTTCTACTCCACTAGCCAGCACCTCTCCTAACCAGGTGTTCTACTCTGCTAGCCAGCACCTCTCCTAACCAGGTGTTCTACTCCGCTAGCCAGCATCTCTCCTACTCTGCTAGCCAGCATCTCTCCTAACCAGGTGTTCTACTCCACTAGCCAGAATCTCTCCTACTCTGCTAGCCAGCACCTCTCCTAACCAGGTGTTCTACTCCACTAGCCAGCATCTCTCCTACTCTGCTAGCCAGCACCTCTCCTAACCAGGTGTTCTACTCCACTAGCCAGCACCTCTCCTAACCAGGTGTTCTACTCCGCTAGCCAGCACCTCTCCTAACCAGGTGTTCTTCTCTGCTAGCCAGCACCTCTCCTAACCAGGTGTTCTACTCTGCTAGCCAGCACCTCTCCTAACCAGGTGTTCTACTCTGCTAGCCAGCACCTCTCCTAACCAGGTGTTCTACTCTGCTAGCCAGCACCTCTCCTAACCAGGTGTTCTACTCTGCTAGCCAGCACCTCACCTAAACAGGTGTTCTACTCCACTAGCCAGCATCTCTCCTAACCAGGTGTTCTACTCTGCTAGCCAGCACCTCTCCTAACCAGGTGTTCTACTCCACTAGCCAGCATCTCTCCTACTCTGCTAGCCAGCACCTCTCCTAACCAGGTGTTCTACTCTGCTAGCCAGCACCTCTCCTAACCAGGTGTTCTACTCCACTAGCCAGCATCTCTCCTAACCAGGTGTTCTACTCTGCTAGCCAGTAAGGTGTGCATTTTCAGTTCTGCCCATAAATGTTGTGATGGCCACTCCAATACCTTGACTTTGTTGCCCTTAAGCCATTTTGCCACAACTTTAGAAGTATGCTTGGGGTCAATGTCCATTTGGAAGACCCATTTGCAACCAAGCTTTAACTTCCTGACTGATATCTTGAGATCTTGCTTCAATATATCCACATCATTTTCCTCCCTCGTAATGCCATCTATTTTGTGAAGTGTACCAGTCCCTCTTGCAGCAAAGCATCCCCACAGCATGATGCTGCCACCCCCGTGCTTCACGGTTGGGATGGTGTTCTTTGGCTAGCAAGCCTCACCCTTTTTCCTCCAAACATAACAATGGTTATTATGGCCAAACAGTTAAATTTTTGTTTCATCAGACCAGGGGACATTTCTCCAAAAAGTATGATCTTTGTCCCTATGTGCAAACCGTAGTCTGTTTTTTTTATGACGGTTTTGGAGCAGTGGCTTCTTCTTTGCTGAGCGACCTTTCAGGTTATGTCGATATAGGACTTGTTTTACTGTGGATATAGATACTTTTGTACCTGTTTCCTCCAGCATCTTCACAAGGTCCTTTGCTGCTGTTCTGGGTTTGATTTGCATTTTTCGCACCAAAGTATGTTCAACTCTAGGAGACAGAACGCATCTCCTTCCTAAGCAGTATGACGGCAGCGTGGTCCCATGGGGTTTATACCTTTGTACTATTGTTTGTACAGATGAACGTGGTACATTTGGGCGTTTGGAAATTGCTCCCAAGGATGAAACAGACGTGGAGGTCTACAATGTTTTTTCTGAGGTCTTGGTTGATTTCTTTTGATTTTCCCATGATGTGAAGCAAAGAAGCACTGAGTTTGAAAGTAGGCCTTGAAATACATCCAATACAAACCTCCAATTGACTCAAATTATGTCAATTAGCCTATCAGAAGATTCTAAAGCCATGACATTATTTTCTGGAATTTTCCAAGCTGTTTAAAAAGGCACAGTCAACTTAGTGTATGTAAGCTTCTGACCTACTGGAATTGTGATACAGTGAATTATAAGTGAAATAATCTGTCCGTAATCAATTGTTGGAAAAACTACTTGTGTCATGCACAAAGTCCTAACCGACTTGCCAAACCTATAGTTTGTTAACAATAATTTTTGTGGAGTGGTTGAAAAACTAGTTTTAATGACTCCAACCTAAGTGTATGTAAACCTCCGACTTCAACTGTAGATTAAAAAGTACTGTATATGGTTTTCCACAGCTGTGCCAATTTCATTATGTAAATGGTGAACAAACAGGCCCTAAAATGGAGCCTTGTGGAACTCCTTTTGCGATATCCGAGAAACTGGACATTTGACATTCCACATATATACACAGAGTTAATCAGAGTTGATTAACCAATTAATGGATGGACACCCTCTCATGAGGAAAATAATCAATGACTAATCAAATAAATATGAAAGGAATTTCATTGACTTTTTATCAGCATCTAATTGCATGGAGTTTGCCATGACTCGGAAGATGAGACCCTCTCAGCACCTGTTTTTCCTTAATGCTTTATATCTTCATTGCTTTGTTTGTTGCTAGGAAACAACAATAAATGAAATCGGGTTGTGAGGAATAACAGTGGCAGGTCAATTCAAATAACCAAATTCAACCTAGCTAATTTCCGATTTATACGAAATTGTTTGACTACAGAGGTAGCAAAACTGTACTTCGAAACTATGATACTCCCCCACTTAACATACTGCTTGACTAGTTGGGCCCAAGCTTGCTGTACAACATTAAAACCTATTCAGTCTGTCTACAAACAGGCTCTCAAAGTGCTTGATAGGAAGCCCAATAGCCATCATCATTGTCACATCCTTAGAAAGCATGAGCTCTTGAGTTGGGAAAATCTTGTGCAATACACCGACGCATGTCTTGTATTCAAGATCCTTAATGGCCTGGCTCCCCCTCCACTCAATATTTTTGTTAAACAGAAAACCCAGACATATGGCAGCAGATCCACAAGGTCTGCCATGAGAGGTGACTGTATAGTTCCCCTAAGGAAAAGCACCTTTAGTAAATCTGCATTCTCTGTGAGAGCTTCCCATGTCTGGAATACACTGCCATCAGACACACATAACTGCACCACATATCACACTTTCACAAAATGCTTGAAGACATGGCTAAAGGTCAATCAGATTTGTGAACATGGTCCCTAGCTGTGTGTTGCCGCTTTCCATGTTGTCTGTTGTCTGTAGCTTGTGAGGTGTGGAAACACTTTGTTGCTTTTATGAATTTTGTATTGCTGCTTTTTGTTCTGTCTGTATGCTACGTCTTGCTTGTCCTATGTTGCTCTGTCTGTATGCTATGTCTTGCTTGTCCTATGTTGCTATGTCTTGCTTGTTCTATGCTGCTATTGTCTATATTGTAATTGTTTTTAATAACCTGCCCAGGGACTGCGGTTGAAAATTAGCCGGCTGGCTAAAACCGGCACTTTTACTGAAACGTTGATTAATGTGCACTGTCCCTGTAAAAATAAACTTAAACTCAAACTCAAACTCAATTCAGAAGTGGAAATGAGTATTGCTCCTACAATCCAATCTAAGCCGAGGAGAAGCATTTGAATATTTTCTAATGATGTGGTTGTGAGCTTTTGAAGATGACGTTCTCTCCTCGATGCTACCTTCAAGCCTCCCATTGCATTCCAATAAGACAGTGGCAACACCAGGGGAGGCATCAAAAAATACATTATGAAAAGGACTGTATACATACTAATAACTTCCTCCTCATGCCCTGGTGCAAACCCAAGCCTGTGCTGTGCATTCATCCAAGGTAATTGTACAGAGGTTTCGAAAATACACACTCCTTTCATGTTATACGCACTTATCAAAACTATATGAAAACATTACCCATGATGCCAAACCAATATCAATGAAAACAGATGCCCCTTGATGCTCAGCTCAAACACAGGACAGGCATGGCCAATATGGCCAATAAATGTCAAATATACTGTGTCCGTAAAATGTATAAGCTGGAAGTAGAAGCCTAACTGTTGTTGTTCCATAGTTTACCCCAATTATGGGAAAATAATAAAGGAAAATATGTTTAAAAATCTATATGTTATACACAGTACCAGTCAAAAGTTTGGACACACCTATTCATTCAAGGGTTTTTCTTTATTTTTACTATTTTCTACATTATAGAATAATAGTGAAGACATCAAAACTATGAAACAACACATGGAACCATGTAGTAACCAAAATAGTGTTAAACAAATCAAAATATATTTTAGATTTTAGATTCCTCAAAGTAGCCACCCTTTGCCTTGATGACTGATTTGCACACTTGGCATTCTCTCAACCAGCTTAACCTGGAATGCTTGGTACCAACATTCTTGAAGGAGTTCCCACATATGCTGAGAAAATTTTGGCAAATTTCCCTTCACTCTGCGGTCCAACTCATTCCAAACCATCTAAACTGGGTTGAAGTCAGATGATTGTGGAGGCCAGGTCATCTGATAAAGCACTTCATCACTCTCCTTCTTGGTAAAATAGCCTTTACACAGCCTGGAGGTGTGTTGGGTCATTGTCCTGTTGAAAAACAAATGTTGGTCCCACTAAACCAGATGGGATGGCGTATCGCTGCAGAATACTGTGGTAGCCATACTGGTTAAGTGTGCCTTGAATTTAAAAAAAAATCACTGACAGTGTCACCAGCAAAGCACCCCCACATTATCACACCTCCTCCTCCATGTTTCATGGTGGGAATCACACATGCGGAGATCATCCGTTCACCTACTCCGCATCTCAGAAAGGCGGTTGGAACCAAACATCTCTAATTTGGACTCATCAGACCAAAGGGACAGATTTCCACCGGTCTAATGTCCATTGCTCATGTTTCTTGGCCCAAGCAAGTCTCTTATTTTTATTGGTGTCCTTTAGTAGTGGTTTCTCCTCTGCAGAAATTCAATCACGTGTCTGTTACTTGAACTCTGTGAAGCAATTTCTGAGGCTGGTAACTCTAATGAACTTATCATCTGCAGCAGAGGTAACTCTGGGTCTTCCTTTCCTGTGGCGGTCCTCATGAGAGCCAGTTTCATCATAGCGCTGGATGTTTTTTGCGACTGCAATTGAAGAAACTTTCAAAGTTCCTGAAATGTTCTGTATGTTCAGGTTGACTGACCTTCACATCTTAAAGTAATTATGAACTGTTGTTTCTCTTTGCTTATTTGAGCTGTTCTTGCCATAATATGGACTTGGTCTTTTACCAAATAGAGCTGTCTTCTGTATACCACCCCTACCTTGTCACAATACAATTAATTGGCTCAAACGCATTAACCTCTTCAACCAATGGGGCGCTATGTCATTATTGGATAAAAAAACGTGCCCGTTTTAAGCGCAATATTTTGTCACGAAAAGATGCTCGACTATGCATATGGAAAGAAAACACTCTGACGTTTTCAAAACTGCAAAGATATTATCTGTGAGTGCCCCAGAACTGATGCTACAGGCGAAACCAAGATGAAACCTCAAACAGGAAATGAGCTGAATTTTTGAAGCTCTGTTTTACTATCGTCTCCTTATATGGCTGTGAATGTGCCGTGAACGAGCTTATGCTCTCTGCCGTTTGTCCAAGATGTCTGCAGCATTGTGACATATTTGTAGGCATATCATTGGAAGATTGGCCATAAGAGACTACATTTGCCAGGTGTCCGCCTGGTGTCCTTTGTCTAAATTGGTGCGTAATTCTCAGTGGCACTCATTTTACCATGCGATACAGAGGGAGAAGCACACTTCCAGGAACGATACATAATTGAAGAGATATGTAGAAAAACACCTTGAGGATTGATTCTAAACAACGTTTGCCATGTTTCAGTCGATATTATAGAGTTATTTTGGAAAAAGTTCAGCGTTTTTATAACTGAATTTTCGTTTTTTTTTTGGTAGCCAAACATGACGCAGAAAACGGACCGATTTCTCCTGCACAAATAATCTTTCAGGAAACCTGAACATTTGCTATCTAACTGAGAGTCTCCTCATTGAAAACATCCAAAGTTCTTCAAAGGTAAATGATTTATTGAATGTTTTTGCTGGTTTTTGTGAAAATGTTGCCTGGTGATGCTAACGCTAAATGCTAAATGCTAACGCTAAATGCTAAATGCTAGTTTTGCTATGGTAGAGAAGCATATTTTTGAAAATCTGAGATGACAGTGTTGTTAACAAAAGGCTAAGCATGAGAGCTAGCATATTGATTTCATTTCATTTGCGATTTTCATGAATAGTTAACGTTGCGTTATGGTAATGGGCTTGAGGCTGTAGTTATGATCCCGGATCCGGGTTGGCTCGACGCAAGAAGTTAAGAAGGAAAGAAATTCAACAAATTAACTTTTAACAAGGCACACCTGTTAATTGAAATTCATTCCAGGTGACTACCTCATGAAGTTGGTTGAGATAATGCCAAGAGTGTGCAAAGGTCATCAAGGCAAAGGGTGGCTACATTGAAGAATCTCAAATATCAAATATATTTTGATTTGTTTAACACTTTTTTGGTTACTACATGATTCCATGTGTTGTTTCATAGTTTTGATGTCTTCACTATTATTCTACAATGTAGAAAATATTCAAAATAAAGAAAAACCCTGGTATGAGTAGGTGAGTCCAAACTTTGACTGATACTGTATATATATATTTTTTTTTAAATAGATGGGGGATTGGAAATTATGTAGACAATTACATTGATGGAAGCCAATCTATGTGCAATGTTAAAGCTGATCTACCCCTTAATTAAAAAATATATATATTTAAAAAAGTGATTGAAATCAGAGTGAAGGAGAAAGATGCCACTTGTTGCTGGGCAGGGAAACAGCAAACCCTGGAGTCTGTTGCTGGGCAGGGAAACAGCAAACCTACTTGTAAAGCCATTGAGTGCCACTCTGCTAGGATGGTAGAAGCCTCTCCGGCATTGGCACTTGTAGTTGTCTAGCACGAATCCATGTCCGACAATGGGATTGCACTAGGGAAAGATGAGAGAGAGAAAGAAAGAGAGCGTTTATCTAAAAGGCATGTAAACAGGATAGAGGGAATAATGGAGGGAAGGTGACTCAGCCTTCTATTTGTGTTTCTTGAAACTCACAAAAAAACATGCTATGTGTTTTTCTAAAACGAAGTGAAATACCCTGTGGCGCTGTAATGTGAAATTCTTTCAAAAAACTGAACTATTTGGGTTGGTTATGTAAGGTTTGAACATGTCTCTAAGACAGAACAGTCTTTTCTTCTCCTATTCTGCCCTGTGCTCTTTGGAAAGGCACTCTCACTTCCTATTCAGATCTCTACTCAACTGACAGGCCGTTAGTAACAGCCCTGGAATTCAGTTATTCAAACACAAAACTTGTTTGCACATTTACCTTTCTCATCTATACGTTAACGTTGACGTTGTGTTGTCATCATGAAAGACAAACACTACAGATAATCTCAACATTAATCATGACAACACAGAGTATCAGGTTAAACTTAAAAGTAGACTCAGTGATATGACGTAGATGCAGAAAGTAAATAGCATAGTGGGTCAATTTCCACAACAGCGAAGAGCGGTGAAGGGCGAGGCTCAACTTTTCCTCTATTTTGATCCTGCTGTTACCACGCAGTACACCGCATGAAGCGAATCCCGGCACATGTACAGATACTGTGTGTGACATTTAGAAAGTATTGCATCTCGCTCATCTCAATATCTCCGGTGCTGCTTGTGGCAACGTCATTTTGCTGAGTCTAACTTTAAAGCATCCTGACAAATTGTCTCTACAACACTGCCACATCTGACATAGAATTCCATTCAGATTAATCCACTTTCCCTAAAGAGAACTGTCAGATTTAAAAAAAATATTGCTGCAACTCCCCAACAGGCAAAGGTCAAGTCATGAGTCCTCCAAAATGTGACCCGCCAAACAGCGCTTCTTAACAACCGCCCGCTTAACCCAGAAGCCAGCCACATCAATGTTATCGGAGTAAACACCGTTCACCTGATGACCAAGGTCAGCCTGCAGGTACCCGGCCTGCCACAAGGTGTCGCTAGAGTGCGATGAGCAAAGTAAAGTCCCTCCTGGCCAAACCCTCCTCTTACCCGGACGACGCCGGGCCAATTGTGTGCAATGCTATGGGATTCCCGAACACGGCTGGTTGTGATACAGCCCGGGATTGAACCCGGGTCTGTAGATACACCTCTAGCACTGCGATGCAGTGCCTTAGACCGCTGCGCTACTCAGGATGCCCTGGCAGGATGGTTCTATGAGAAAACAGTTAAAGCCAGACTGCACCTTATTCCACTCACTATGGGAAAACAATGGCCATGCTATATCCCTATAGGCGATTAAAAACAATAATCTTATTTTCATTTATATCTTATTTCATTTTATCTGCATCTTTAGTTTAATTAGTCTTGTTATTAGTATGTTATATATTTCCAATGTTTCTTATTTGATGACTATGTCACTTTTGTCACCATTGCACTGTGTGAGAAGCTTGCAAGTACATGACCATAACATTGGATTTTACTGGATTTGATTTGTGGTCCCCAGTGGATCCACGTGACCAGGACTGGCCCTCATCTGATATATTACACACATAATCATTTGCAGTCCTTTTGCATGAAACTTTTTTAAATGGCATCCAATATATCTTAAATAATAAAAATGTTAATACTGATATTAAAATAAGTGACGATAGGGAGTAGGCAGGCGCTGGCTTGACGCTGGAAAAAGTGTCTTGTCTCTGACTGGCAGCTGTAGTGTTGCCGGTCAGGAGAAAGGCAGGTGAAGGGTGGGTGGGTTGTTTGAGGAAAATGGCACGTGAACGGCAGGAGCATGGCTACTGCTTGACAAAGCGGTTTATCGTGGGCGCACCGTGAATGAGGCTGATGAGCAAAAAAAACTGTTGCACGGTGCTCAACCACTTTGGAGGGACGCCGGAATCCTGAGTGCTCATTGCTAACTGGGTTAACGCCAGATTTGTTTAATATCAAAGAGGTACTACCAAAAATCATGTAAAAAAGACACTTCCTTAAACATGAACATCTGGATCGACTGGGAGAAGACACTTCCTTAAACATGAACCATCTGGATCGACTGGGAGAAGACACTACCTTAAACATGAACCATCTGGATCGACTGGGAGAAGACACTTCCTTAAACATGAACCATCTGGATCGACTGGGAGAAGACACTACCTTAAACATGAACCATCTGGATCGACTGGGAGAAGACACTACCTTAAACATGAACCATCTGGATCGACTGGGAGAAGACACTTCCTTAAACATGAACCATCTGGATCGACTGGGAGAAGACACTTCCTTAAACATGAACCATCTGGATCGACTGGGGTAAAACACTTCCTTAATGTGCAGTTTGGAGCTCTGTCCCCAATAGATTTGCAGTGAATTTGACATGAATGCTCATGAATAGTGGATTATACTGTGCGAATGCATTATGTAGGCTTTGAGACATTGGTGATTTGGAGGGACCGGGGTATGGCTTGAAGGAAAGGAAAATAAAACCTATACTGTACATGTTACTTTGAATTTAGATCCATTGTTTTTGAGCCTAGAGAAATCCCCTTCACCCCTAGGCTTTTTCTGCTGGTGAAAACAAACAGATAAAACGTTAAGCTCTACTGTGTTTCGGGGAAAATATAATGAATGTTTAATCACCAATGTTTTGAGGAAGCAGTCTGAGATATCCCGACAACTTGATCATCACTTTGTTTCTTACATTCTCTGAAAAATATCTTTTATTTATTGGGATAACAGTTCACACCTGTATTTGCTGCATATTGGTGTCAGAAAATAAGGAACAGTTGATTTGAAAAGGGCACGGATTTGTATTGAAACCTAAGGGAAACTAGTTCAGGGCCAAGCTGCTACTCCTTTTAGAGCAGGTGGCAGAACTTGTCTCCCAAGAGGTTCCGAGAGTCATACTCCACAAAATTCCAACATCTGCAGAGAGGACGGCATGTTGATATCCTCTACCGCCCAGCAGGGAAGTGTGGGTAAATAAACCCACCAGCTTTATTATGGACTTATTTTGTTCTTATGACTCCAGGCTGGAGTTAAATGGTGCCAGCCTTACATTAGCTCTGAAGGGGAAAGTCATTAAGATAACACCAAGGAACATCAAGCGCAAGGAGGATGGAAAATTATGGTTATTGTGGGATTATCGAAGTCTATGGAAGAATAGTTGCATTTATATCAACCTGAAAGAACTGTTTGTGTTGATATGGGCTCAGTGACGTGAGGTATTTTTTTTTCAGGGTGCATCTAGACAACACGTGAATCTCTCTTGCCATCTGCAATGTGTTCAAATGATTGATGTGGGACCTGGTTGTATCGTGTGTGTCATGCATGTGACTTTAAAAGTGTGCCTCCAGGCTCTAAACAGGGAATAATTTAACCTAGCACATCTGGTGCAGGGAACCGCCTAGGAGCATTTTCACGTGCCTATCCATGCATGAACAATCAGGGACGTCTTTCATACACTCAGCTCGAGGCTGGTGTTAAATGGTGCCAGGGTCTACACTCTGCTCGAGGCTGTAGTTAAATTGTGCCAGGGTCTACACTCTGCTCCAGGCTGGAGTTAAATGGTGCCAGGGTCTACACTCTGCTCCAGGCTGGAGTTAAATGGTGCCAGGGTCTACACTCTGCTCCAGGCTGGAGTTAAATGGTGCCAGGGTCTACACTCTGCTCGAGGCTGGAGTTAAATGGTGCCAGGATCTACACTCTGCTCTAGGCTGGAGTTAAATGGTGCCAGGGTCTACACTCTGGTCCAGGCTGGAGTTAAATGGTGCCAGGGTCTCGAGGCTGTAGTTAAATGGTGCCATGGTCTACACTCTGCTCTAGGCTGGAGTTAAATGGTGCCAGGGTCTACACTCTGCTCGAGGCTGTAGTTAAATTGTGCCAGGGTCTACACTCAGCTCGAGGCTGTAGTTAAATGGTGCCAGGGTCTACACTCAGCTCGAGGCTGGAGTTAAATGGTGCCAGGGTCTACACTCTGGTCCAGGCTGGAGTTAAATGGTGCCATGGTCTACACTCTGCTCCAGGCTGGAGTTAAATTGTGCCAGGGCCTGCCGTTTTTTCTTCTGTAATTATAAAAATGTGAGAAATAGCCTTTTGATATGCCACAGTTTGATATATCCCCTTCGTCTTTTTAAAGACCCAAAGGGAGAGAGTAATAATATGTGATTGTGCCCAAGCTATTTTGGGAACATGTTTGCAGACGCTATTGTGAAACAGACAAGAAAAGCTCAACCCGTGAAATCTTAATACAACCATGATAATACGTCAAGGGAGAAAAGAAAAGTGAACATTAATCTCGGTGGAAGCACCTCGTGGTCAAAATGGTTGAAATCAGACTAGGATCTTACAATGTTATTGCACATCATCATGTACATTGCTTTATTTATACATCTATATGTGCACAATTCATAATGTAGCTTATAGTGATTCTAGTATAGTCTGTCGTTTCTAGCTTGGTGTTTATTGTGTACATATTGTATGTGGATTGTCTATATTCTGTGTCTTTATAGTTTGTCCATATATTCTGTTCATTGTCTGTGTATTCTGTTTATTGTCTGTGTATTCTGTTTATTGTCTGTGTATTCTGTTTATTGTCTGTGTATTCTGTTTATTGTCCATATGTTCTGTTCATTGTCTGTGTATTCTGTTTATTGTCTGTATATTTTGTCCATATATTCTGTTTATTGTCTGTGTATTCTGTTTATTGTCTGTATATTCTGTTTATTGTCTGTGTATTCTGTTTATTGTCTGTGTATTCTGTTTATTGTCTGTGTATTCTGTTTATTGTCTGTGTATTCTGTTTATTGTCTGTGTATTCTGTTTATTGTCTGTGTATTCTGTTTATTGTCTGTGTATTCTGTTTATTGTCTGTGTATTCTGTTTATTGTCTGTATATTCTGTTTATTGTCTGTGTATTCTGTTTATTGTCTGTATATTCTGTTTATTGTCTGTGTATTCTGTTTATTGTCTGTGTATTCTGTTTATTGTCTGTGTATTCTGTTTATTGTCTGTATATTCTGTTTATTGTCTGTATATTCTGTTTATTGTCCATATATTCTGTTTATTGTCTGTATATTCTGTTTATTGTCTGTGTATTCTGTTTATTGTGGCAGCACCATTGCAATGAGTCAAATTCCTGCATATGCAAATGACTTTGGTGAATAAAGGGGATTCTGCCTGTATCCCTGTGGTGTTCTGCCGACTGCCAACAAAATGTTCTAATCAGACAGTATGCAAATTAGAGGGGATGCCCGTTTGCGTGATGCAATTTGGAATGCATTTGGTACAGCCCTTATCATGACCCCAAGGTGAACCCAACAGGGTTACGGCGCAAGGTTTTGTTTAGTTCCCAGTTTGTTCCAGGGACGTCCCCGAGAATAATTTTATGGCTTTCTTTGGCCGTTGTGTCGTGGTCCCCTGGAAGTTTTGTCTAGTTCCCAGTTTGTTGTTTTAGGACATTCTTTGGATGTATCATGGTCCCCTGGAGGTTTTGTCTAGTTCCTGGTTTGTCCCAGGGACGTTTTTAGGACGTTCTTGGGATGTTGTGACATGGTCCCCTGAAGGTTCTTGGGACATGGTGTCATGCCTCCCTGGAGGTTTTTGTCATGTGATGGTCCCAGGTGTCCCAAAACATTATAATTAAAGTAAAGAAATGGTAGGGGGTTTAAGGTAGGTGATACGCTTTTCAGCTAAAATAGTGTCAAAATTGTCATCAATGACAATGTTTGTACCAAATGCATTCCAAATTGCATCACGCAAAAGGGCATCCCGTCTAATTTGCATACTGACTTTTCAATATGACCCCACCTGGGATTGGAAGTCACAACCTCTGGAATTAGCATATGCTGATCTTGCTGCTGCGCCACAATGTCTGTACACATTCATTACCTATAATACATCTCTGCACTTAGCAAAACATCTGCACTGCCATTTATCAGGTAATCTGACTTTTCTCTCATTGATTTCATTTACTTGTTTCAGCTATTTGAGTTTGAGTTTTCAGTATAGTTATATAATGTTGATGGGGCGTAATATTCTGTTTTAATGTTACTCCTGCATAACTATGATAAATAGACTTTGTTTTCCTCCTCATTGTATTTTTCAACAGAGCTGAGATTTACTTAGAAGTGAAAAGTGTAGGAAAAGGCCTACAGGTGAAATCAGTCATTGCAGACATGGTGGTGTAGCAGGAATATTGGAATTCCAGGAACCAGGAGATTGTGAGTTTAAATCCAAGGTGAGGACATGTTATATAATAATGACTGTATGAATAAACATACACATTGTAATAAAAACCTACAGGAGACCATGTCAATGTGTGTCAAATACCTAAGTTTAAAACACTATGTCCTTAGCATTGCCAAAATACAAAAGAGCTGTGACTGGATTTAAAAAAAATGTTTTACCTTTATTTAACCAGGCAAGTCAGTTAGGAACAAATTCTTATTTTCAATTACGGCCTAGGAACAGTGGGTTAACTGCCTGTTCAAGGGCAGAACGACAGATGCTAAGGACCTTGTCAGCTCGGGGGTTTGAACTTGCAACCTTCCGGTTCCTAGTCCAACTCTCTAACCACTAGGCTACCCTGCCGCCCCAAAATCAGTGGTTCACCAATCAGGGCCTTGATAGACAATGACACAACGTCCCAAGAACATTCAGGGGACCTTCAGTGTCCGAAAGGTCTGGCCACAAGACTCGTCTGAAGTTGGTACAGCCTTTTCTGTCAACTTCTATCTGTACAATCCAAATGGTTTGGGCTACATACTAATATCGTCCCTCTGTGTACACCTGAGACTCTCTCGATTGTGTTCTCCGTTTTCTACGACACCCACAAGCCTCACAAGACTCTTCTGAAGGTCCCCGATACCAGTTTAAAAAGTGAATGGAAGTATATATGGAGATAGTTAACGAAATGTTACTTAGGGCCATTCAAAAGGCTTGGGACGGATCTGACTGAATGTTTGGGTATTGATGTGGATCCACACAAACAGATCAGATAATGAGAAGTGCCTCTCCAATCTCATAAAGTTCATAGACTGATGATCTGCCATAGTGTGAATCAATCTGAATGATCATACAGGATCTCTGATTAAATTATATCATCTTAAGTCTAGAGACTGTATTGCATGTGTTAACTTCATGCAGGAGAGAGGAGAGAGGCAGACATGATTATATTGTAAATCATTTCAGTTTGACCTTTCATGCCAACCTTTTAATTTAAAAAAATTGTTCTCCCCAATTTCCATCTGCTCTCCTCGCTATAACTCACCAACGTGCTTGGGTCAAAGGTCGAGTCATGCAGCCTCCGGTAAAATGACCCGCCAAACCGTGCTTCTTAACACCCGCCCACTTCATCTGGAAGCCAGCCGCACCAATGTGTCGGAGGAAACACTGTTCACCTGACAACCAGTCAGCTTGCAGGAGCCTGGCCCACCACAAGGAGTCGCTAGAGCACGATGAGCCAAGTAAAGCCCCCCAGGCCAAACCCTACCCTAATCCGTACAACGCTGGGCCAATAGCGCCCCGCCCTATGGGACCGATTGGGATACAGCCCGGGATCAAACCCTGGTCTGTAGTGATGCTTCTAGCACTGCGATCCAGTGTCTTAGACCGCTGTGCCACCCGGGAGGCCATTTAAACAGTTTTTAACTGTGTTTGTCGCTGGTTATTATTACAGCATAGTAACTGTATTATAAATTGAAAACATGACATTGAGTCTCAAACCATACAGTATGTAGAGCTGCTATAGTAACAGAGGGGAAGTGAAAAAAATACTAGTCATGCAGTAGAAAGACAAAAGAGTACAGATATATTATTATAGATTAGAGATATTTCCACATTAACAGTGAGACTGGTATTCAGAGCAGTATGACTAGCCATGGCCCAAAGACTGACTGGACTGTACCAGAGTAAGTTCCCCACTGCAAGGCCCCCCTTAGCCTTGTAAATTTTCTTGTTTGTTAAAATACAAAAATCCTGATCCCCGTAACACAATGTGTCCCCACCAATGTCAGAGACGCTCCTACGCCCCAGTGTGGCAGTGATGTACATAACCTGTAGTGTTAAGCATATCCCCACTTTGCAGAGGGAGATTCTCTGAAGGTTATCTCCTGACCCCTCCTGTCTCAGCCTCCAGTATTTATGCTGCAGTAGTTAATGTGTCGAGGGGCTAGGGTCAGTTTGTTATATCTGGAGTACTTCTCCTGTCCTATCCGGTGTCCTGTGTGAATTTAAGTATGCTCGCTCTAATTCTCTCTTTCTTTCTCTCTTTCTTTCTCTCTCTCTGAGGACCTGAGCCCTAGGACCATGCCTCAGGATTACCTGACATGATGACTCCTTGCTGTCCCCAGTCCACCTGGCCATGCTGCTGATCCCGTTTCAACTGTTCTGCCTGTGATTATTATTATTTGACCATGCTGGTCATTCATGACCATTTGAACATCTAGGCCATGTTCTGTTATAATCTCCACCCGGCATAGCCAGAAGAGGACTGGCCACCCCACATAGCCTGGTTCCTCTCTAGGTTTCTTCCTAGGTTTTGGCCTTTCTAGGGAGTTTTTTCCTAGCCACCGTGCTTCTACATCTGCATTGCTTGCTGTTTGGGGTTTTAGGCTGGGTTTCTGTACAGCACTTTGAAATATCAGCTGATGTACGAAGGGTTATATAAATACATTTGATTTGATTTGATTGATCTGTTTCTTGACATTAAATCTAATAGGCAGGTTTTTTTGTGGATTGTTGGCTTTCTGAGAAATAATCTCTCGTCTCTCTGCTCTAATGTTACAGAGTTTTCTCTGAATCCAACTTTGGGCAAGGAAGCGGTAAACAGGACGCTAGGGGAGAGAACACAAGCCTGTCCTCCAAGGTCTATAAATATCCCTGAAAGCATTAAACCCTAAAAGCATTACAATCACTCTCCCTCAGGGGTCTGCAGACTGAAATATGTCTAATAAGAAAGGAGACTGTCCGGAAACTCAATTTATGAGACAAAGGGAGACAAAGGGAGAATTTAAGCGCAATTAGATGGTCACCTACTGTAGACCAGTAAACTGTGGTCACTCTGAGTGGTAAGTGGTTTTCTGGGAGTAGACTTTTCCCTAGCCTGAAGAACATCCCATCTAGTGGAGTAAAGGAAAATTGACCAGCGACAATAAGGTGATGAATTAAACGCCTTAAAGGGAGTACATACTCTTTCTTCCCCATAACCTGCTTAATTACCCTGAACAAAAATATAAAGTGCTGGTACCATGTTTCATGAGCTGAAGTAAAAGATCCCAGAAATGTTCCATATGCACAAAAAGCTTATTCCTCTCACATTTTGTGCACAAATTTGCTTACATCCCTGCTAGTGAACATTTTTATCCTTTGTCAAGATAATCCATCCACCTGAACGGTGTGGCATATCAAGAAGCTGATTAAACAGAATGATCATTACACAGGTGCACCTTGTGCAGGGGGACAATAAAAGGTCACTCTAAAATGTGCCATTTTGTCACGCAACACAATGCCACAGATGTCTGAAGTTTTGAGGGAGCGTGTAATTGACATGCTGACAGCAGGAATGTCCACCAGAGCTGCATCCAGATAATTAAATGTTAATTTCTCTACTATAAGCTGCCTCCAATGTCGTTTTAGACAATTTGGCAGTACGTCCACCGGCTTCACAACCGCAGACCACATATAACCACGCCAGCCCAGGACCTCCACATCCGGCAGGATAGTCAGGGGGGTGCTGAGGAGTATTTCTGTCTGTAATAAAGCCCTTTTGTGGGGAAAAACTACTTTTGATAAGGTGGGCCTGGCTCATACCCTCTCAGGCCCACCCATGGCTATGCCCCTGCCCAGTCATGTGAAATCCATAGATTAGGACCTAATTTATTTATTTCATTTGACTGTTTTCCGTATATATGAACTGTAACTGAGCAAAATCTTAGAAATTGTTGCAAGTTGCGTTTATAATTTTTTTCAGTATAGATCCTTAATTAATAATTTTGTTTGGTTAAGTTTTAGCTATACACGCCATGATAAACTCGTCAAGTACTGAGAGTACAGTACATCTAGAAAAGGGACGTTTCCCATTACATGTGAATCACTTCAAACGGAAGAGGACATAATAGAAAGCCAATGGAAGAGGTTATAAAGTGAACACAGAGAAGACAAGAGACGTTGACATTTGTGTTTCATAAGGAAACTGTTATCCAGTGGGTGGTCACTGAGCCCCACACAGTCAGGTCCAGGAGGCCCAAGCCAATTACCACAATCTGGTGTTCTGTTGACAGCCTCTTTAATATTGCTGTGGCAGCCGCCGAGCTGCAGACACTAGATTAGGAGTAAATTATGTTTCTGTGAGGATGAATCCGTCTCGCCCTGCCAGCATGTCTGCTGTCAGGGGAGGACTGCCAAAGAAAAGTAAAGTGGAGAGAGACAATCTGTATCTAATGCTCAATGATTACAGACCTGTGTTTTTGACATGTCCCACCTTGCACTCTCTGTGACTTCAGGAAGATTTAACCCACTTAACACCAACATCTCTCCAAGTTTTCACCATCATTGTAAAGCCGTAGTTATTTTTGTTGCTTTGACAAAGTCATTCCTGAAGATTATAATTTATTTAATGTGATTAGTGATTCACCCTCATTTTAAGGTCAACTTTTTTTACATGAACTGAACTCTCATTTTAACATGGTGAAACTATTGATGTTTTCAAAAGAAACATTGAACATTTAATAGTCAAATCGTATTGTAAAAGCAGGTGAGCTGCTTCTACTCTTTTTGGCCATTTTCTGGTGATTTGTGGTGGAAAACTGAGCGGATCGAGCATAACACCCATAGATACTGTAGACAGGCTAGAAATGGTTTATTAATTTAACATTTTTGGGGGTGAATCATACATTCATAACACCCATAGATACTGTAGACAGGCTAGAAATGGTTTATTAATTTAACATTTTTGGGGGTGAATCATACATTCATAACACCCATAGATACTGTAGACAGGCTAGAAATGGTTTAATAATTTAACATTTTTGGGGGTGAATCATACATTCATAACACCCATAGATACTGTAGACAGGCTAGAAATGGTTTATTAATTTAACATTTTTGGGGGTGAATCATACATTCAATTGCCACATCCTATTTCCTGGAATTTTTTCGAAGCGTGTAGCTCCCTGTACAATTTTATTTAGGAAACCTACGCTGGCTGTACTAGGGAAAAACTGAAAAGATTTCTTGATCAGAGATGGACTGGCCCCCTCACCACGGTGTCAGTAATTTTGAAATCAAGTGACAACATCACAGAGATGCTCGGTGAAATCGAATGTACTCGTACATATGGCACAAATGTGAGACTCGAGGCCACAGGTGTATTGAAAGCAGTGACATAGCCAAGCTTTACATTTAATGCTAACATGATGACTCACAAAATCAAAGTTACTGCAGTCTGAAGCTATTGATCTGCACAACGGTGTCAAACTTGTCTGCAGTACGTAGAAAAACTGCCATGTGATCCTGAATTCAAAAAGCCTTGGAAATGCAAAGAAAGCATACCAGCTCCAAGCTGTTCTGGGCCAATTGCAATTTTCCTAAGTCCCTCTTTGTGGCCCCTGACTAGGGCTGTTGCATGACCGTATTACCGCCACACAGTTGGTCACGAGTCATGAAGGCAGTCAAATTCCACATGACCGTTTAGTCACGGTAATCAGGCTTCTCCAAGCTCTGATGCTGCTGGTCATTAGTGGCCTACCAAACTTGCTCACTCCCTCTAATCACTCTGTCACCAATGAAAATGTAATAAAAACTCGAATGAAACACTTCATGAGAGCCCATGAGCTCATGTTGCACAACATTTCTATAGGCTATGCAATTGCCTGAGAAAACAGAGTGATGGCTGCTAATAAAAAGAGGAGGATCCCATCAGCTTTCTATAGGCTAGGCCTACTATATTTGTTTCTCAACTTTCCTCATATTAAGCACATTACTTATATTTACAACAGGAGTATAGCCTACCTGGCTAGTATGAAAATAAATCACGGGGAAAAGTGTCCTCCATTCGCTATTTAAGTGCATAGATGACATGTATTTTTTCCCACTGCCCCTATTTCGATACAGGTGCATGATAATGGTCCATTCTAAATAAAAACAAATGTCAAACACATTATTTAGTAAAGAAAAGATTAAATCAAGACTAGTCTGATGGATCTAAACCCAAGAAGTTCTGGAAAATGGCTAAAGACCTGGAGAACCCTCCTCCTCACAGCTGTCCATGTCCCTTAATGTTGATGATGTGGTTGTTACTGACAAGAAACACATGGCTGAGCTCTTTAATCACCACTTCATTAAGTCAGGAATCCTATTTAACTCAGCCATGCCTCCTTGCCGTCCAACATTTCTTCATCTCCCACCCCTTCTAATGCAACTATCCCCGATGCTTCTCCCTCTTTTCCCCCTGACCCGCTACAAAGTTTCTCCCTGCAGGCAGTCACTGAGTCCGAGGTGCTAAAGGAGCTCATGAAACTTGACCCCAAAAAAACATCTGGGTCAGATGGTTTAGACTATTTCTTCTTTAAGGTTGCTGCCCCTTTCATTGCCAAGCCTATCTCTGAACTTTTTAACCTGTCTCTCCTCTCTGGGGAGGTTCACATTGCTTGGAAGGCAGCCACGGTTTGTCCTTTATTTAAAGGGGGAGATAAAGCTGATCCTAACTGTTACAGGCCTATTTTTTATTTTGCCCTGTTTATCAAAAGTGTTGGAAAAACTTGCCAATGATCAATTGACTGGCTTTCTTGATGTCTATAATATTCTCTCTGGTATGCAATCTGTTTTCCGCTCAGTTTATGGATGCATCACTACAACCTTAAAGGTCCTCAATGATGTCACCATTTCCCTTGATTCTAAGCAATGTTGTGCTGATATTTTTATTGACTTGGCCAAAGCTTTCGATACGGTAGACCATTCCATTCTTGTGGGCCGGCTAAGGAGTATTGGTGCATCTGAGGGGACTTGGGCCTGGTTTGCTAACTACCTCTCACAAAGAATGCAGTGTATAAAGTCAGAACATCTGCTGTCTCAGCCACTGCCTGTCACCAAGGGAGTACCCCAAGGCTCAATACTAGGCACCACACTCTTCTCAATTTACAACACTGTCATTCTCTCAGCACATATCAAAGCTGCAGGCTAAAGTTAAATCTAGACTTGGTTTCCTCTTCTTAATCACACCTCTTTCACCCCAGCTTTCAAACTAACCCTGATTCAGATGACCATCCTACCCATGCTAGATTAGGGAGACATAATTTATAGATCGGCAAGTAAGGGTGCTCTCGAGCGGTTAATGTTCTTTACCATTCCGCCATCAGATTTGCCACCAATGCTCCTTATAAGACACATCACTGCACTCTATTCTCCTCTGTAAACTGGTCATCTCTGTATACCCATCGCAAGACCCACTGGTTGATGCTTATTTATAAAACCCTCTTAGGCCTCACTCCCCCCATCTAAGATATCTACTG
Organism: Oncorhynchus nerka; assembly: GCF_034236695.1. NCBI lineage: Eukaryota > Metazoa > Chordata > Actinopteri > Salmoniformes > Salmonidae > Oncorhynchus > Oncorhynchus nerka. Next base: position 87,750,923 of record NC_088415.1, read on the forward strand.
CAGCCTTCATCCTCCATATACAACACCCGTTATACTAGTAACATTCTGTTACAGGTCCCCAAAGCACACACATCCCTGGGTCGCTCCTCTTTTCAGTTTGCTGCAGCTAGCGACTGGAACAAGCTGCAACAAACACTTAAACTGGATCGTTTATTCTCAATCTCTTCATTCAAAGACTCAATCATGGACACTCTTACTGACAGTTGTGGCTGCTTTGCGTGATTATATTGTTATTAGTATATAGTATTGTTGTCTCTACTTTCTTGCCCTTTGTGCTGTTGTCTGTGCCCAATAATGTTTGTACAATATTTTGTGCTGCTACCATTTTGTGTTGCTACCATGCTGTGTTGTCATGTGTTGCTGCCTTGCTATGTTGTTGTCTTAAGTCTCTCTTTATGTAGTGTTGTGTTGTCTCTCGTGTTTTAACCTCATATATATTTGATAATTTTTTTAAATCACAGCCCCAGTCCCCGCAGGAGGCCTTTTTCCTTTTGGTATAGGCCGTCATTGTTATTAAGAATTTGTTCTTAACTGACTTGCCTAGTTTCAATAAAGGTTAAATCAATTTAAATTATCGCAACCAAAGTGGACAAATAACTTAAAATTAAGCACATTAATCTGCGTTACAAGTGGTGTAGAGCCTAACTGGCATATGTATATAAGCAGCGCGTGAGTTTCAAGTTTGGGGAAGATCATTTTCACCATAAAAATGCACCTTTTTAATAAAAGCATTACTTGCATAATTGCATTTGCGGTCACTTTTGAGAATGATGTTTTACGCTAATGGAACATTGACGCTTATAGCCTACTACCATGTGTGCATTGCTGCGTTTATAATGTGACGAAATAGCCTAATAGTTTATCAACATTTTAAAACGGATAGGACCCTTTTTTCCAAAATTTTCGCCTAAAAAGACATACCCAAATCTAACTGCCTGTAGCTCAGGACCTGAAGCAAGGATATGCATATTCACCGATCCTGTAGAGGTGTTAAGCTAAACGTCACAGGTTTGTAATATTTTGGGATCTTTCGCATCCCACAACCGTCCCAGACTATGTTTGGAATATTTATTTACATTTATTTCTCGCACAGAATAGAATAGGTGAACTTTGTACTGTGGGGGATAATAGATTGACATAGGCTAGTGCTTTTGTTGTTTGATAGGCCTACTCATCTTGTTGGCTGATGAAAAAATATCTTCAATACGCACCTCGGAACTGGATAAAGATGAGCGCAGTTGCGTCCCGGATGTGTCTCTCGTAACTAGCCGGTGAAAAAGACCCGATCACGTGAGTGAGAGATGCTTCGAATTGCGCAGCACACGCAGGGAGAAAGGCACAACGCAGCATTTTTTGGGGAGCCTTACCGACACAAAGGGGATGCCTCCGTGAAATTTGAGGCATTATCAAGTGCTTGTCACATTGTGAATGAGAGACGATTGGAGTGTAGCAAAGCTCATTCCTTTCAAGCGATTTATTTCAAATAATCTTTAGAGTCTCATCATGCAGCCTTACAATGTATTAAAAATCAAAACATATAGCCCAATGTTTGTACAACAACTAAAGCTACATTAATAACTCTAAATTAAGCATATAAGAGTACCTATTTATTTGTTAACCGCTAAACACAGAATAGCCGAATGTGCGCACTCCCTCAAATCGTTTGGAGAAAAAAAAACTAATTTATTCAGCTTTGTTCAATTGTATTCTTCATACTATCAAATAATATAAAATAATGTCACGCAATTACAAGAAACTCCTGTCTCCTAAATGAACTATTGTAGCCCACAGCCATTTGACATAGCCACATCAGGATCTAATATAAGGACAACTCAGAGTATGCTATTCTATTCTTCTGAAATAGACTACATTTTCTTCATATCATGCTTCTTTAGACCTGTCTAAAATAAATAATCAGTGGTAGAAAAATAACCCAACTGTCCTACTTGAGTAAATATGTTAATAGAAAATGACTCAAGTAAAAGTACAATTCACCCAGTAAAATACTACTTGAGTAAAAGTCTAAAAGTATTTGGTTTTAAATATAGTTAAGTATCAAAAGTAAATGTAATTGATCAAATGTACTTAAGTATCAAAAGTAAAAGTATAAATCATTTGAAATTCCTTATATTAAGCAAACCAGAGGGGACCATTTAAAAAAAATAGATAGCCAGGGACACACTCCAACACTCAGACATTTACATTGACATTTAAGTCATTTAGCAGACGCTCTTATCCAGAGCGACTACAGACATCATTTACACGTAGCCAGGGACACACTCCAACACTCAGACATCATTTACACGTAGCCAGGGGCACACTCCAACACTCAGACATCATTTACACGTAGCCAGGGACACACTCCAACACTCAGACATCATTTACATGTAGCCAGGGGCACACTCCAACACTCAGACATCATTTACATGTAGCCAGGGGCACACTCCAACACTCAGACATCATTTACATGTAGCCAGGGGCACACTCCAACACTCAGACATCATTTACATGTAGCCAGGGACACACTCCAACACTCAGACAACATTTACATGTAGCCAGGGGCACACTCCAACACTCAGACATCATTTACACGTAGCCAGGGACACACTCCAACACTCAGACATCATTTACATGTAGCCAGGGACACACTCCAACACTCAGACATCATTTACACGTAGCCAGGGACACACTCCAACACTCAGACATCATTTACATGTAGCCAGGGGCACACTCCAACACTCAGACATAATTTACATGTAGCCAGGGGCACACTCCAACACTCAGACATCATTTACACGTAGCCAGATCATTTACACGTAGCCAGGGACACACTCCAACACTCAGACATCATTTACACAACATCATTTGCCAGGTCGCAATTGTAAATGAGAACTTGTTCTCAACTTGCCTACCTGGTTAAATAAAGGTGAAATAAAAAAATAAAAAAACACATAGCCAGGGACACACTCCAACACTCAGATATAATTTACTAACAAAGCATTTGTGTTTGGTGAGTCATCCAGGTCAAAGGCAGTATGGATGACCAGGGATGTTCTCTTGATAAGTGCTTGAATTGGACCATTTTCCTGTCCTGCTAAGCATTCAAAATGTAACAAGTACTTTTAGGTGTCAGGGAAAATATATGGAGTAAAAAGTACATTATAGTCATTAAGAATGTAGTGGAGTAAAAATAAAAGTGGTCAAAAATAAATAAAAAATAGTAAAGTACAGATACCAAAAAAATCTACTTAAGTAGTACTTGAAAATATTTTTACTTAAGTACTTTACACCACTGTAAATAATGGATTTATTGTGAAGGTGTAGGCTGTATTACATGGATTTATTAGACTTTTCTAAAATGGCTTGTAGGCCAAATGTGGAAGCCAGGATGTGGAAGCCAGGAGATGTTTTTATGTTAATAAACGGTCAATTACCGTGAGACCAACAGTTATTTTCTTGACAATCACCTCTTATGAAATTTTGTGAATGCTTCAGCCCTATACACCTGACCATACGACTGGACAATAGGCCAGGTGTGTCAAAACTAGAGCCTGTAGGACCTGCCTTGTTGATAGCGTTGTTAAAAAGGCAGAGCTGCGCTTTTATTATGGACAGACTTCTCCCCATCTTAGCTACTGTTGCATCAATGTGTTTTGACCATAATAGTTTACAATCCAGGGTTACTCCAAGCAGTTTAGTCTCCTCAACTTGCTCAATTTCCACATTACCCATAATACGTTTTAGTTGAGGTTCAGGGTTTAGTGAATGATTTGTCCCAAATACAATGCTTTTTTTATATTTTATTTTCATATTTAGGACTAACTTATTTCTTGCCACCCATTGTGAAACTGACTGCAGCTCTTTGCTAAGTGTTGCAGTGATTTCACTTGCTGTGGTTACTGATGTGTATAGTGATGAGTCATCAGGACACAAGCTTTACTCAGAGCTGTGGCAGGTCATTTTTGTAAAGATTGAAAAAAGTAAGGGGCCTCTACCTGGATGATGTTGGAGAGGCTTCCATTAAAGAACACCCTCTGTGTTCTGTTGGACAGGTAACTCTTCATCCACAACATAGCAGGGGGTGTAAAGTCAAAACACATAGCGTTTTTCCAGCAGCAGATTATGATCGATAACGTCAAAAGCTGCACAGAAGCCTAACAAAGCTCCCATAATCTTTTATCATCAATTTCTCTCAGCCAATCATCAGTCATTTGTGTAAGTGCTGGACATGTTGAATTGCCCTTCCCTAAAAGTGTGCTGAAAATATGTTGTTAATTTGTTTACTGTGAAATAGCATTATATTTGGTCAAACATTCCAAAAGTTTACTAAGGGTTGGTAACGGGCTAATTGATCATCTGTTTGAGTCAGTAAAGGGGGCTTTGCTATTCTTGGGTAGCGGAATGACTTTTGCTTCCCTTCAGGCCTGAGAGCACACCCTTTCCTGTAGGCTTAGATTGAAGATATGGCAAATAGGCCTTTGCTTTTTACTTCAATGCATGTTAGATTTATCTGTGCGTCTTAATGTCATTGCTTGCTTTAGTGGTTCTAATTGCTATTGATAGATATACAGCTATGCGTTATTTTATAGCTATAGGAACAATGACCAATGTAGCCTATTGATTGTGCTCTGAGGTGAGCCCTGGCGCAGTGCTGCTATTGTCCTGGCTGTCACTTTGGTGGTGCTGAAATTGGCAGTGCATCCCTTCATCACACCTTCTGTCCATGGTCCATCTTGGGCTACCAGTCTTCGTGAGGCTTCTCTTCAACATCGAGTGCTTTCTTGTGTGCAAAAGGACAGTTGTTGTGTATGTGGCTACAGTTCAGATAGGTCTCCATTTAGTTCAATTCTGTATGTCGCAGTAGTATATGACCAATACCATGTGTAGCCTACTAGAAGAATTAGGCAAACATTCAGTTTGCTATCATTCATTTGCATTGCACAGTCATTGTGTGACAGGCTACTGTAAAAATGAAGTCATTACTATGGCAACGACACACAGCCGACTCTCCCTGCTGTCTTGCTATAGCATCTGTTTGTTGCTCTCTGAATTTGGCATTTACTCTTATTGGCGGCATATTCAAAATGGCTACTGTCATGTAGGACATTTCACATCAGCTATGAAAAACATATTGCGTACCTGAAAAAGTGGCAGCTTGGCTTACTATTTATTTTTTTACCTTATTTAACTAGGTAAGTCAGTTAAGAACAAATTCTTATTTTCAATAACAGCCTAGGAAAAGTGGGTTAACTGCCTTGTTCAGGAGCAGAATGACAGATTTGTACTTTGTCAGCTTGGGGGTTTGAACTTGCAACATTCCGGTTACTAGTCCAACGCTCTAACCACTAGTCTACCCTGCCACCCCTATAAGGTTATGCTCATTGCGTAGTGTCACAAATCTGACAGAAATGTAGACTTTAGTTATAATTATTGAAGTTGAAGCCTGTAAGAATCTCAGATAGCCTGGTGGTGCTCATCCTGTCCAGCGGATCTGTGTGTGTTGGTAGGCGCAAATGATGCATTTCCGATACACTTGTATGTCGTAGTGGGGGGCATATCTTTCTTGTGTTATTCTATTAAAAATAATGGTTGTTGTATGGTTACATTTCAGATACTTTTTTGTAAATTTGAACAGCAGAGCTCTAAAGCAATACTAGTTGTTTAAAATGCCCCCTCACGCATGTCATCCTGGAGCCTAGTCTGAGCTTTGAACCTATCAATACCCGCCATCTCCTAGAGCAGTCTAACCTCATTCACTAATCGAGACATTCCATCCTGTCAGCAGCCATCGTGTCACATCCTGGTCCCTCGAGGAGCGTTCAAGACGTCTATGGAGTACGAGGATGAGTGGAATTAATGAATAACACAAAGCTTTGTTGATGAGGCAAGTCTGTGAATTCACTCAATTCTGTCTCCGAGTCCTGTCAATGCAGCGTTCTCTTAGGGCAGCTCCATGTGTTTCAGAAGGGTTCGTATAGCCATGGGCTATGGCTAGGTCTTTCCCCATCATCAAGCTGTTCTGTCACATACAGTCGACTGGAAATGCAATTCGCCATTTCATAATGAGCGTCTGGGAATGTACCATCTTCACTATGGTTGATGGACAGGCAGCTTGAGACCACAGAGACCAGAATACTGTATATGGAGGCCTTTTTTTATTTTTGTTATTTACTTTAACATTTCAGCGGGACAAATTAGCCTCATTCCCAAATGACGGTTTGTCGTACCAAAGCGGCGGACAAATAACGTTTTTTTATAGTCTGAAACTCGGGAGAGATGAGATACTAGCCGGGGGCTCTGACACAACTATTTATCCTCTCTTTGCTTATTCCTCTGTTTGACAGTGTTTTATTTTTATCTATTGGAGATAAATTGGGGATGGATGGAACCGTTCTACACTGTTGGGAGTCAGCCGGAGAACACACCTCCAGAGATTTACAGCTTCAGAACTGTGATGATAAATAAAACACAACCCTTGTGGTCGTCAGACTCAGAAGACACAACGTTATAGAGTACAGTCTTTGTGCTTTACAGAATATTTTTTTTTTTCAATTCTGAGCGATAACTTTAAGTAATCCTTACGACATATTTGACAGAATAAGGCAACATCTAGCCTACGCTTTGTGAATATTCACTTGGAAAAGAGCAAGGCAGCCGATTCCTATTTTATTCTCAATAATACAATATAATTGGATGACTACTTGAATCTGGCATTTCAATTTGACAAAAATGGAAGACTATGAGTTGCTAAAGTGAAAAGTAAAAAGAAAAACAGACAAGAGTCAGCTACTACTTTTGAAATGAAGTATTTCTCATGTCAATTACAAACATGGGTTTGTTAGTGATGATATACTATAGCAGGGTTCCCCAACTGGCAGCCCGCAAGCCAAATTTGGCTCGCGGGTGATTTTATTTGGCCCCCAAATAATAGACATGAAATACTGAAAAAACACTAGCAAATCACCTCCAAATTATTTTCATTTTGGAAATCTGTTCCAAAATATTCCTACGCACAATAGAGAGATATACAGTACGTGATCGTCTATAAATGTTTGCCCTTCTTGCAGTCAATCTGACCATCCGCTCAAGAAAAAAAAATCTTTCCTCGGCTGAATCTAGATGATGATCACTACACTACAGGCATGTATGTCACAGAGAGAAAAGTTTGGTTTATATCTTTGCCACAATCATTTTTTTTTCAATACCAGTTGATAACCAACCGAAAGCCTTTAGAAATCTGAAAGCCGCTACTCTCCTCTACATCTTCAGCGAGGGATGATAAGGGAAGTGAAGGAGGCAGTAAGGTAAAAAACATAACAATATTTATGTTGTTTATATTCTCCTCTCGTGCTGCTGAGACATGGTTGAGAAAAGGTTGAGATGAGGTTGAGACAAGGTTGAGATGAGGTTGAGGCGAGGATGAGCCGAGGTTGAGCAGAGGTTGAGATGAGGTTGAGCCGAGGTTGAGATGAGGTTGAGCTGAGATTGAGATGAGGCTGAGCCGAGGTTGAGATGAGGTTGAGACGAGATTGAGATGAGGTTGAGACAAGATTGATATGAAGTTGGGTCGAGGTTGAGACGAGGTTGAGCCGAGGTTGAGATGAGGTTGAGCTGAGATTGAGCCGAGGTTGAGATGAGGTTGAGACGAGGTTGAGAATGCAAGGCAATGTTTTGCCGGACTGATCCGGATGTGTCTTAGTGATACCTTTTTCGATGGGAGGGACCAGCCTGATCATGACTGTGTACGTGCCACTGCCACACTATCGACTTCAAGCCTAAAATAACTGATACCGGCCCACATAACACAGTTAGCCTTTACATTGTGCAAATATTTTTGTGTATGTTTTGCTTATGCAAAAGATAAACCATATATGCACTGTGTATCGTTAATGATACGGTACTGTATGCAGATACATGTACTTACACAGATGGAGTGTGTATGGGTGTTCACTGGACGATGCCCAAATAAACGTGAAAGCTGATCTTTAAGATGAGGCCTGCCCATGTGTATTCTAAAGACAGCATGCAGTACTCAAAGTTACACAGTAAATTGAGTAGTAAACCAAAGACTCAAGTTCAGAGGAAACAGTGGAGGAAAATAGAGATATATTGAGCAATACGTCATGATGGGCATGGCATCTGACGTGACCACTTGATGCAGCTTGTATGCAGCTTGCATTTTTTAAATGAGGGAGACTCTCGGGAGAAGCAGGAGGAAGGGGGAAGCTAAGATAATTAGGATAGTGACGGATGTGGAAATTATTTGAAGATTCCGTCGCTGGGCTTCTCTGAAGTGTAAAGTGCCTCCGTGAAGATGGAGACAGGGAGAGAAGGAAGAGCAGATGAATGGAAGGAGGGAGGAACGGAGGAGAGGCGAGGGAGGACAAACCTCCTTGGCTGTCACAGCAGCTAACACTCATTAGCAAAGCATCCCCCTTTGAAGCTGTTTATCTCTATTGCCACGTTTTCAGAGGATGGTCAGGGAAATTACAACACACGCACGTACACACACACACACACACCTAATACAGACTCACTCCCCCTAATTCCATAAGCTACAGTCCTTATTGTAACATACTCACTGTACGGCGGAGGATCCATAATGCATGTGTTTGATTCATGGTGATTTGAACACAGGCCCTTTCTATCAGGGGTTGGAACCTAAATTATTTTCTAATCGTTTCGTTCTGAACAGAACTATAATTTTTGGGTGTTCCGTTCCACTGTTCCGACGAGCAAAATAAAGTTCAGAACGGGTTCAAACCCCGATTTATATCACTCCTTTTTGTTCCTTTTTTAACCTCTGAAATATATATATATATTTTACATTTAGCTCAATATTAAATGACTTCACCAATCAGTGCGGATAAAGCAACTTGCTGTGGAGCTATTTAATCTATAGGAAAGTCGTTAAGAGCACATTTAATTTTGCCGTTAACAGCATGGCTTAATCATAATGAAAGACAAACACTCACACTGTGCTGCCAGTCACAGTGTTTGGGGCGCAAGATACAACATTTTGAGGGTGAGGTGTCACGCCCTGACCCGAGATATCTGTGTTTTCTTTACATTTTGGTTAGGTCAGGGTGTGACTAGGGTGGGTACGCTAGTTTTGTATTGTCTAGGGTTTTTGTATTGTCTAGGGTTTTTGTCTTGTCTAGGGTTTTTGTATGTCTAGGGTTTTGTAGGTCTAGGGGTTTTTGTAATTCTATATTGGCCTTATATGGTTCCCAATCAGAGACAGCTGTTTATCGTTTATCATCTCTGATTGGGGATCATATTTAGGTAGCCATTTCCCTTTGGTGTTTGTGGGATCTTGTTCTATGTATATATATTCTATATTGTTCTATGTTTAGTTGCCTGTCTGCACTATTTGTATAGCTTCACGTTTTGTTTGTGCTTGTTTGTTTTGTTTTGCTGAGTTACGGTTTTATTAAAAACATGTGGACCTCTGCGCTTTGGTCTCATCTTTATAAAGAACGTGACATGAGGAGAGAGAGAGAGACAGAGAGACAGAGAGAGAGAGTATAGAGGAAGCTTGCCTTGAAGCGCTGGGCATCTTGTTATGACGTGTATACCACCCTGCAGCATACCACCCTGCATACCACTGCTGGCTTGCTTTTGAAGCTAAGCAGGGTTGGTCCTGGTCAGTGCCTGGATGGGACACCAGCTGCTGCTGGAAGTGGTGTTGGAGGGCCAGTAGGAAGCACTCTTTCCTCTGGTCTAAATAAATATCCCAATGCCCTAGAGAAGTGCCCTGTGTAAGGTGCCGTCTTTCGGATGGGACGTTAAACGGGTGTCCTGACTCTCTGAGGTCATTAAAGATCCCATGGCACTTATCGTAGGGGTGTTAACCCTGGTGTCCTGGCTAAATTCCCAATCTGGCCCTTAACCCTTCACGGTCACCTAATAATCCCCAGTTTACAATTGGCTCATTCATCCCCCTCCTCTCCCATGTAACTATTCCCCAGGTTGTTGCTGCAAATGAGAACGTGTTCTCGGGTAAATTACCTGGTAAAATAATGGATAAATAAAATAAAAAATTATCTGAATTAGAGTCACAGTATTATATCTAGGGAGGAGCGGCTTCTATGGAGGAACTTTCAATGTCTTTGAACTTCCAAGTTGGTTTAACGTTGGACCAGAGCCAACAAGCTTGTGTGTGCAGAGCAGCACTAGAATTAAAAATATGTTTTACATTTTTTGTTGTTAATAAATCCAATATGAAACATGATAACTATAGTATCCTTAACTAGCATTGAAAAAAAGTCATTGCTTTTTTCTCTAATTAAACATCTCTCCCAAATTTCTGAATCATGCTTGTAACGTTGTCAGTAGGTTACAGTAACCTATGCTTAAAGAGGGGGAGGGGCTACAGTAATATATGTTTAAGAGGAGGAGGGGCTACAGTAATCTATGCTTCAGAGGGGGAGGGGCTACAGTAAACTATGCTTCAGAGGGGGAGGGGCTACAGTAATCTATGCTTCAGAGGGGGAGGGGCTACAGTAATCTATGCCTCAGAGGGGAGGGGCAGTTAGCCTAAACACACACACCCACTGACAGAGATGTTCAGCTGGCAGGCAGACGCTGGAATACGTTTCTGAATAACAAAGTGAGGGCTTTGCATAGACGCTTTATTGTGATTTTCGCGGGACTGGAAATAAATGCCTGGAATGTAAAATAACTTTATTAACGGGTTCCCATGCTTTTAAATCACTTTATTTTTCTGTTTGGTTTCTGTTCCTCAAATCATTTAGTTATTTTCCCATTTCCGGTTCTGTTCCCTGAACCGGTTCCAACCCTTGCTTCCCATGCAGGCTGCCTATATCTGGGCTAATTATTGTTACTGATCAATAGTGACAACCCTGGTTTTAACAACTTAGATGGAATGCTACTGAGGATGGTAGCTGACTCTATAGCCACTCATATCTGTCATATCTTTAATCTGAGCCTAGAGGAAAGTCTTTGTCCTCAGACCTGGAGGGAAGCCAAAGTCATTCTGCTACCCAAGAGTGGTAAAGCAGCCTTTACTAGTTCTAACAGCAGACCTATAAGTTTGCTGCCATCTCTTAGCAAACTGTTGGAAAAAATTGTGTTTGACCAAATACAATGCTATTTCTCTGTAAACAAATTAACAACAGACGTTCAGCATGCTTATAGAGAAGGGCACTCAACATGTACTGCACTGACACAAATGACTGATGATTGGTTGAAATAAATTGATAATAAGAAGATTGTGGGAGCTGTAATGTTAGCTTTCAGTGCAGCCTTTGATATTATTGTCCATAACCTGTTGTTGAAAAAACTTAAGTGCTATGGCAATTCAACCTCTGCCATATAGTGGATTCAGAGCTATCTATCTAATAGAACTCAAAGGGTTTTCTTGAATGGAAGTGTCTCTAATGTCAAACATGTAAAGTGTGGTGTACCGCACGGCAGCTCTCTAGGCCCTCTACTCTTTTCTATTTTTACCTATGACCTGCCACTGGCATTAAACAAAGCATGTTGTCCTTGTATGCTGATGATTCAACTATCTACGCATCAGCAACCACAGCTAATGAAGTCACTGAAACCCTTAAAAAAGAGTTGCAGTCTGTTTTGGAATGGGTGGCCAGTAATAAACTGGTCCTGAACATCTCTAAAACTAAGAGCATTGTATTTGGTACAAATCATTCCTTAAGTGCTAGACCTCAGCTGAATCTGGTAATGAAAAGTGTGGCTGTTGAAGAAGTTGAGGAGACTAAACTACAAAATATTATGGTAAAAATGATGTGGGTAAAACGAAGTGCAAATTAAAAGTATGAATCTCTGAGCATCGTACCACCATTAGGTGCAAAAATTCAACGTATCCAGTTGAGGCCCACTTTTTAGAAGCAAACCACTCGATTTCGTGCCTACGTTATATCGGCATCAAACACTTCACCCTCCCTAGGAGAGGGGGTGACGTCGACAATTTATTGTTAAAATGCGAGGCTGAGTGGATCTTTAATTTAAAGATCCTTGCTCCCTTCGGTCTCAACGTAGACTTTGATCTGAAGCCATTCTTGTGATTATTGTGCTTTTGCTATTCATTGTAAATGTTTGCAGGCTTATGCAGCCAAATTGTATCTATGATCGTATGCTATCCATTTATGTTTTTTTGTATGCTATTTTAATATATGAGAATTAACCAATGATATCAGGCCACAACTGGCCATGATTACAGACACCTGTGTGTCTTTTGACACTATATAAATGAGTCATCCCGCAGTGTTTGTCATTATACTCTGATGAAGACAGCTTGGACATAAATATTTTTTGCATCTGAGCTCCTAGTGTGCGGCTCTCCTTTTCTTTTTCAAGTGTTCTACTCCGTTAGCCAGCACCTCACCTAAATAGGTGTTCTACTCCACTAGCCAGCACCTCTCCTAACCAGGTGTTCTACTCCACTAGCCAGCACCTCTCCTAACCAGGTGTTCTACTCCGTTAGCCAGCACCTCGCCTAAATAGGTGTGTGTTTCTTTCGCCTAAAAGCTCAAAGATGATTTTAAGAATAGTGAAAGGACAAAGGGGGAATAAAAACACGCGTTTTAAATCTATAAAATATTAAATAGTTGCCACAAAGTTGTATCTTGTGTGCAGGGATGATTTTGCTTGTCGGGCCAGGATGATGAGCGACAGATCCCCTGCGTCAGGACAGAGCAGCACATTGCTCTTCTAAGGGAGGTATCTTAGGGAGTACTTGAGGGGGTCTTCTAAGGGAAGTATCTTAGGGAGAGCTTGAGGGGGTCTTCTAAGGGAGGTATCTTAGGGAGTACTTGAGGGGGTCTTCTAAGGGAAGTATCTTAGGGAGAGCTTGAGGGGGTCTTCCAAGGGAGGTGTCTTGGGGAGGTCTTTGTAGTCTTCAAGGACTTGATGAGCCCTGCATAAACTTTCTATAGCTTTTCAACAAACATGTTTGTGTGATAATAATATTCTATTGGTCAAAACTGGTTGCAACAACGTCATGAGGCCAGGCTGTATACTGGCTGTATAGGGACGTTTTGCTAATTTAAAAAACAAAACATTTTCCCATTATGTCTTGATTTGTCATGACAAATATATCTTTACCTGATTGTTACAGAGATGACTTGGTTGTAATCTGGTTACAACAGAGACAAATTGGTAGTAATCTGGTTATATAATGTCTTCTCAACCAAAAAGCCAGTTTGCAAACAGATAATTACACCATGTGGCACATATTGCCACTAGGATAATAGAGACAAGAGTGGGAATTGGGACAATGAGTCAATAAGTAGAGATGATTAGGGAGTGGCACTTTAAGATACTGAATAGGAAGTAGAGAAGAAGATAGAACAAGTAAGTGAAGCGGACAGGGAAGGAGGAAGATAAAACAGATACATTTAAACCAGTTCAGGTTTTGGCCTTGACATAGGCTTATTGATATCACCTACGTGATTGTGTTTCCAGCTAAAGCACAAACACCCACAAATCAATAGCAAGGCCCTGTGGTAGGGTGCCAACACCAAAGTTCTGTGGTTGGGTGCCAACACCAAGGCCCTGTGGTAGGGTGCCAACACCAAGGCCCTGTGGTAGGGTGCCAACACCAAGGCCCTGTGGTAGGGTGCCAACACCAAGGCCTTGTGTTGGACCCCCACTCGGGTTTTCGATCAGCAGACCGAGCTTACCTCAAATACGAGATGGCTAAAGGTTGCAGACCATGTTTTTCTCCATTAGAGGAGACAAAGGTTGTAGAACATTGCTGAATCTTTTAACCATACCACGTGGTTAAACTCTTAGACTATCGATACCGACAGAATAAGAACAAGTCTTTGATATTAATTACTAGTCTGCAGCTAGGAATTCGGTATCATTGAACGCGAAGAACGACAACCGCCGAAACATTCATTCTATAACGAATGTCACTATGAACTATCCCCTCTAACCAAGAGAGAGAGAGGGAGAGAGACGGACATTTCTACAAAAGAAAGACTTTTCACCAGCGATCAAGACGACACACTGAGCGTAAATATATATATTGATTGCAATTGTTCCCGAATGAGTGAGCGTTCATGTGCAAAGGATTAGCATTTCAATTGTTATAATATCACTTTGTAGTGACTTCTTGGTCGACCCCCACTTCCCCTTTTGTCTAACAAGCAGCTATGCTGGTTCAGCCCACTAGGACACATTCTCATTTCATGTAAAAACATTTACCTTGTTTGTTTGTTTATGCATTTCTGTGAATTACTTAGTTAGTAATAAATAAATGATTTAAGACAATTGATGTATGGATGACTCACAGTGAAGACTGGGTTCGTGCAGATAACCAACAATTTACGAAGTTTGGAATGAGACTAACGTGAGGTAAAGTAAATCATTCATTAATTCAGAGATAATTTATCTGAAAAGTTATTTTAGGAAATGATAACTTTGTAATCTGATAATTTTTCCTTGGTGCCCTGACTTCCTAGTAATTACGGTCACATGATTAATCAGTCTAATCGCGTAATACTAATTACAGAGAATCTTTGATAAAAACTATCAGTCTTCAGTTAATGATAGTAAAGACACGACAGTGCCAACAGCAATGCCTTGTTGTAAGGTGCCAACAGCAAGGCCTTGAAGTAAGGTGCCAACACCAAGGCCTTGTTGTAAGGTGCCAACACCAAGGCCCTGTTGTAGGGTGCCAACACAAAGGCCTTGTTGTAAGGTGCCAATAACAAGGCCTTGTTGTAAGGTGCCAACAGCGAGGCCTTGTGGTAGGGAGCCAACTGCAAGGCCTTGTTGTAAGGTGCCAACACCAAGGCCCTGTTGTAGGGTGCCAATAGCAAGGCCCTGTTGTAGGGTGCCAACACCAAGGCCTTGTTGTAAGGTGCCAACAGCAAGGCCCTGTTGTAGGGTGCCAACAGCAAGGCCCTGTTGTAGGGTGCCAACAGCAAGGCCCTGTTGTAGGGTGCCAACAGCAAGGACCTGTTGTAGGGTGCCAACACCAAGGCCCTGTTGTAGGGTGCCAACAGCAAGGCCCTGTTGTAGGGCGCCAACACCAAGGCCCTGTTGTAGGGTGCCAACACCAAGGCCCTGTTGTAGGGTGCCAACACCAAGGCCCTGTTGTAGGGTGCCAACAGCAAGGCCCTGTTGTAGGGTGCCAGCAGCAAGGCCCTGTTGTAGGGTGCCAACAGCAAGGCCCTGTTGTAGGGTGCCAGCAGCAAGGCCCTGTTGTAGGGTGCCAACAGCAAGGCCCTGTTGTAGGGTTCCAACACCAAGGCCCTTTTGTAGGGTGCCAACAGCAAGGCCCTGTTGTAGGGTTCCCCGCCAAAACAATGCCAAGGGAAACACTAATGTGACTTATAATTACATGTACTTGACTGATTCATACGGCTCCATATCGATCGCTACTATAATGCCTGTTCCCTCTTTCAAAAGGAGCTCATAAGAGATCGGCGGGATGATTAAGACTTGACTCGATGTGAGATGACAATCACCTGGAGCTCCGTAACCATGGATTCCAGCCCACTGAAGACAAGCGCTGTGGTGACTCATCAATGTACTTCAAAGAGAAGGAGGCAGAGCATTCAGAATAGCTACATTATGGGTCTTTTTCAGTGCTCCACACAGGGAAAGTCTGTGCTTGACAAATGGTTTGCCGGTGCCAATTTACTGTGATGTGTAGCTATGCATGTATGTTCCTCATATGTCCACTTTGTGTCTATACTGTATGTCCACTTTCTGACATGTAGCTATCTATTAAAAATGCTAACTACATTTGATTAATTGATTGATTGATTGGTTTATTGATCGATCGATCCAAATATACAGAGCAAGGAAATTGGTAAAGGGGATGCAGCAGTAGGTCCCCCAACTCAACTATAGTAAGGGTTATAGATCAAGTCTTAAAAAAGCATGATATGATTGGTAGAGTCAATCTGCACAGGATATTGTGCAGCCAGCTATTTGGGACTAAAGGCTACCTGGGACTAAAGGCTATGTGGGACTAACGGCTATTTGGGACTAAAGGCTATTTGGGACTAAAGGCTATCTGAGACTAAAGGCTATTTGGGACTAAAGGCTATCTGGGACTAAAGGCTATTTGGGACTAAAGGCTATGTGGGACTAAAGGCTATTTGGGACTAAAGGCTATGTGGGACTAAAGGCTATGTGGGACTAAAGGCTATGTGGGACTAAGGCTATCTGGGACTAAAGGCTATTTGGGACTAAAGGCTATCTGGGACTAAAGGCTATCTGGGACTAAAGCCTATGTGGGACCACAGGGTATCTGGGACTAGAGGCTACCTGGGACTAAAGCCTATCTGGGACAGCAGGGTATCTGGGACTAGAGGCTACCTGGGACTAAAGCCTATCTGGGACTAAAGGTTATCTGGGAATAAATCAAATGTATTTATAAAGCTTACATCAGGTGATATCTCTTTCTGCTGTAACAGAAACCCAGCCTAAAACCCCAAACAGCAAGCAATGCAGGTGTAGAAGCACAAATAAAGGCTATGTGGGACCACAGGGTATCGGGGACTAAAGGCTGTGTGTGACCACAGGGTATCAGAGACCACGGGGATATGCAGGGGCAGATGGTGGATGCTGATACAGCATGACTTGTCAAATCCATCAGTGCTCCTCCACAGAGTGCACGAGCCAGTAAGACTCAACTCCCAACTAACAACATGAAAGCAACCCCCAAACTTGACTATCGTATTAATTTAACTAAAATGTATGTCATTAACCCCCCAAAAAGCATAATTAGAAATACTGATGCATGAATGATTTATTTACTGAAGTATTCATTTGTTTATTCAGGAGTTGAGGAATAGTTACGTTCATAAAATTGCTTTCCTGATATGGGCATAAGTTCATGTTTGGATTCTATTGGTGAGTAGTAGGCAACTCAGTGCTTGACCCCCTGGCCCCTACCCTTATTCAAGCTTCTGTCAGTTAACATCGTTAACATCTCTGTTGGGACAGAGAGGAGACTGATAGGAGATGACGTCCACTCACTGGCTGCTGTTAAGCTAAAACACAGCAGATCCAAAGTCAATGGAGGACAAAGTCCAATGTGCTCTGAAATGTTGTTTAAAAATATCAACCCCTGTCACAGTGTTTTTGTCCTACTCATCTGACATGACAAGACTAGAATTGCTCACACACTCACACACACACCTCTTGATTACACACAACTTAGCTCTCAGAACAAGTGATAATCTAACAATATAACACATCTTGGCAGGTTACTGGGATACATGGAACCTTGGTATGTTCCTTCAGTAGGACAGGGATACATGGAACCTTGGTATGTTCTTTCAGTAGGACAGGGATACATGGAACCTTGGTATGTCCCTTTAGTAGGACAGGGATACATGGAACCTTGGTATGTTCTTTCAGTAGGACAGGGATACATGGAACCTTGGTATGTTCCTTCAGTAGAACAGGGATACATGGAACCTTGGTATGTTCCTTCAGTAGAACAGGGATACATGGAACCTTGGTATGTTCCTTCAGTAGGACTCCCAGAAGAAGGAAACGCCTAGGAGGGGGAGCAACCAGAGTATGGTCAATAATTCAGTGTTCTTGCTGCAAACCATTACACTGCATTTATAATATATCATATAGCCAAGGCCATGCCACGCAAGCCTGAACAGCAAACCTGATCAACAAGCCTGAATATCAAGCCCGATCAACAAGCCCGATGAACTAGCCTGAACAGCAAGCCTGATCAACAAGCCTGATCAACTAGCCTGAACAGCAAGCCCGATCAACAAGCCTGATCAACTAGCCTGAACAACAAACCTGATCAACAAGCCTGAATATCAAGCCCGATCAACAAGCCCGATCAACTATCCTGATCAACTAGCCTGAACAGCAAGCCTGATCAACAAGCCTGATCAATAAGCCTGAACAACAAGCCTGATCAACAAGCCTGAACAACAAGCCTGATCAACAAGCCTGAACAACAAGCCTGATCAACAAGCCTGAGTATCAAGCCCGATCAACAAGCCTGATCAACTAGCCTGAACAGCAAGCCTGATCAACAAGCCTCATCAACAAGCCTGATCAACAAGCCTGATAAACAAGCCTGAACAACAAGCCTGAACAACAATCCTGATCAACAAAGCTGAACAACAAGCCTGATCAACAAGCCTGATCAACAAGCATGAACAACAATCCTGAACAACAAGCCTGATCAACAAGCCTGAACAACAAGCCTGATCAACAAGCCCGATCAACAAGCCTGATCAACAAGCCTGAACAACAAGCCTGAACAACAAGCCTGAACAGCAAGCCCGATCAACAAGCTTGATCAACTAACCTGAACAACAAGCCTGATCAACAAGCATGAACAACAATCCTGAACAACAAGCCTCATCAACAAGCCTGAACAGCAAGCCTACATGGAACCTCGGTATGTTCCTTCAGTAGGACAGGGATACATGGAACCTTGTTATGTTCCTTCCGTAGGGCAGGGATACATGGAACCTTGGTATGTTCCTTCAGTAGGACAGGGATACATGGAACCTCGGTATGTTCCTTCAGTAGGACAGGGATACATGGAACCTTGGTATGTTTTTTCAGTAGGACAGGGATACATGGTACCTTGGTATGTCCCTTTAGTAGGACAGGGATACATGGAACATTGGTATGTTCCTTCAGTAGAACAGGGATACATGGAACCTTGGTATGTTCCTTCAGTAGGACTCCCAGAAGAAGGAAACGCCTAGGAGGGGGAGCAACCAGACAACGAGTATGGTCAACAATTCAGTGTTCTTGCTGCAATCCATTACACTGCATTTATAATATATCATATAGCCAAGGCCATGCCACGCAAGTCTGAACAGCAAACCTGATCAACAAGCCTGAATAACAAGCCTGATCAACAAGCCTGAACAACAAGCCTGATCAACAAGCCTGAACAACAAGCCTGATCAACAAGCCTGAAAAACAAGCCTGATCAACAAGCCTGAACAGCAAACCTAATCAACAAGCCTGAACAGCAAGCCTGATCAACAAGCCTGAACAACAAGCCTGATCAACAAGCCTGATCAACAAGCCTGAATAACAAGCCTGATCAACAAGCCTGAACAGCAAACTTAATCAACAAGCCTGAATATCAAGCCCGATCAACAAGCCTGATCAACTAGCCTGAACAGCAAAGCCTGATCAACAAGCCTGATCAACAAGCCTGATCAACTAGCCTGAACAGCAAAGCCTGATCAACAAGCCTGATCAACAAGCCTGAACAACAAGCCTGAACAACAATCCTGATCAACAAAGCTGAACAACAAGCCTGATCAACAAGCCTGATCAACAAGTATGAACAACAATCCTGAACAACAAGCCTGAACAACAAGCCTGATCAACAAGCCTGAACAGCAAGCCTGATCAACAAGCCTGAATATCAAGCCCAATCAACAAGCTTGATCAACTAGCCTGAACAACAAGCCTGATCAACAAGCCTGATCAACAAGCATGAACAACAATCCTGAACAACAAGCCTGAACAGCAAGCCTACATGGAACCTCGGTATGTTCCTTCAGTAGGACAGGGATACATGGAACCTTGTTATGTTCCTTCCGTAGGGCAGGGATACATGGAACCTTGGTATGTTCCTTCAGTAGGACAGGGATACATGGAACCTCGGTATGTTCCTTCAGTAGGACAGGGATACATGGAACCTTGGTATGTTCCTTCAGTAGGACTCCCAGAAGAAGGAAACGCCTAGGAGGGGGAGCAACCAGACAACGAGTATGGTCAATAATTCAGTGTTCTTGCTGCAATCCATTACACTGCATTTATAATATATCATATAGCCAAGGCCATGCCACGCAAGCCTGAACAGCAAACCTGATCAACAAGCCTGAATATCAAGCCTGATCAACAAGCCTGAACAACAAGCCTGATCAACAAGCCTGAACAACAAGCCTGAACAACAAGCCTGATCAACAAGCCTGAACAACAAGCCTAAACAACAAGCCTGATCAACAAGCCTGAACAACAAGCCTGAACAACAAGCCTGAACAACAAGCCTGAACAACAAGCCTGAACAACAAGCCCGATCAACCAGCCTGAACAACAAGCCTGATCAACAAGCCTGATCAACAAGCCTGAAAAACAAACCTGAACAACAAGCCTGAACAGCAAACCTAATCAACAAGCCTGAACAGCAAGCCTGATCAACAAGCCTGAACAACAAGCCTGATCAACAAGCCTGAACAGCAAACTTAATCAACAAGCCTGAATATCAAGCCCGATCAACAAGCCTGATCAACTAGCCTGAACAGCAAAGCCTGATCAACAAGCCTGATCAACAAGCCTGAACAACAAGCCTGAACAACAATCCTGATCAACAAAGCTGAACAACAAGCCTGATCAACAAGCCTGATCAACAAGCATGAACAACAATCCTGAACAACAAGCCTGAACAACAAGCCTGATCAACAAGCCTGAACAACAAACCTGATCAACAAGCCTGAACAACAAGCCTGAACAACAAGCCTGAACAACAAGCCTGATCAACAAGCCTGAACAGCAAGCCTGATCAACAAGCCTGATCAACTAGCCCGATCAACTAGCCTGAACAACAAGCCTGATCAACAAGCCTGATCAACTAGCCCGATCAACTAGCCTGAACAACAAGCCTGATCAACAAGCCTGATCAACTAGCCCGATCAACTAGCCCAATCAACCAGCCTGAACAACAAGCCTGATCAACAAGCCTGATCAACTAGCCCGATCAACTAGCCTGAACAGCAAGCCTGAACAACAAGCCTAATCAAAAAGCTTAATCAACTAGCCTGAACAGCAAGCCTGAACAGCAAGCCTGATCAACAAGCCTGAACAACAAGCCTGAACAACAAGCCTGATCAACAAGCCTGATCTACAAGCCTGAACAACAAGCCTGATCAACAAGCCTGATCTACAAGCTTGATCAACAAGCCTGATCAACAAGCCTGAACAACAAGCCTGATCAACAAGCCTGATCAACTAGCCTGAACAGCAAGCCTGAACAACAAGCCTGATCAACAAGCCTGAACAACAAGCCTAAACAGCAAGCCTGATCAACAAGCCTGAACAATAAGCCTGAACAACAATCCTGATCAACAAACCTGAACAACAAGCCTGATCAACAATCCTGATCAACAAACCTGAACAACAAGCCTGAACAACAAGCCTGAACAGCAAGCCTGATGAACAAGCCTGATCAACAAGCCTGAACAGCAAGCCTGAACAGCAAGCCTGATCAACAAGCCTGATCAACAAGCCTGAACAGCAAGCCTGATCAACAAGCCTCATCAACAAGCCTGATCAACAAGCCTCATCAACAAGCCTGAACAGCAAGCCTGATCAACAAGCCTGATCAACAAGCCTGAACAACTAACCTGATCAACAAGCCTCATCAACAAGCCTGATCAACAAGCCTCATCAACAAGCCTCATCAACAAGCCTCATCAACAATCCTGAACAACAAGCCTGATCAACAAGCCTCATCAACAAGCCTGAACAGCAAGCCTACATGGAACCTCGTTATGTTCCTTCCGTAGGGCAGGGATACATGGAACCTTGGTATGTCCCTTTAGTAGGACAGGGATACATGGAACCTTGGTATGTTCCTTCAGTAGGACAGGGATACATGGAACCTCGGTATGTTCCTTCAGTAGGACAGGGATACATGGAACCTTGGTATGTCCCTTTAGTAGGACAGGGATACATGGAACCTTGGTATGTTCTTTCAGTAGGACAGGGATACATGGAACCTTGGTATGTTCCTTCAGTAGAACAGGGATACATGGAACCTTGGTATGTTCCTTCAGTAGGACTCCCAGAAGAAGGAAACGCCTAGGAGGGGGAGCAACCAGACAACGAGTATGGTCAATAATTCAGTGTTCTTGCTGCAATCCATTACACTGAATTAATAATATATCATATAGCCAAGGCCATGCCACGCAAGCCTGAACAGCAAACCTGATCAACAAGCCTGAATATCAAGCCTGATCAACTAGCCTGAACAACAAGCCTGAACAACAAGCCTGAACAACAAGCCTGAACAACTAGCCTGAACAGCAAGCCTGAACAACAAGCCTAATCAAAAAGCTTAATCAACTAGCCTGAACAGCAAGCCTGAACAGCAAGCCTGATCAACAAGCCTGATCAACAAGCCTGATCTACAAGCCTGAACAACAAGCCTGATCAACAAGCCTGATCTACAAGCCTGATCAACAAGCCTGATCAACAAGCCTGAACAACAAGCCTGATCAACAAGCCTGATCAACTAGCCTGAACAGCAAGCCTGAACAACAAGCCTGATCAACAAGCCTGAACAACAAGCCTAAACAGCAAGCCTGATCAACAAGCCTGAACAATAAGCCTGAACAACAATCCTGATCAACAAACCTGAACAACAAGCCTGATCAACAATCCTGATCAACAAACCTGAACAACAAGCCTGAACAACAAGCCTGAACAGCAAGCCTGATGAACAAGCCTGATCAACAAGCCTGAACAGCAAGCCTGAACAGCAAGCCTGATCAACAAGCCTGATCAACAAGCCTGAACAGCAAGCCTGATCAACAAGCCTCATCAACAAGCCTCATCAACAAGCCTGAACAGCAAGCCTGATCAACAAGCCTGATCAACAAGCCTGAACAACAAGCCTGATCAACAAGCCTCATCAACAAGCCTGATCAACAAGCCTCATCAACAAGCCTCATCAACAAGCCTCATCAACAATCCTGAACAACAAGCCTGATCAACAAGCCTCATCAACAAGCCTGAACAGCAAGCCTACATGGAACCTCGGTATGTTCCTTCAGTAGGACAGGGATACATGGAACCTTGTTATGTTCCTTCCGTAGGGCAGGGATACATGGAACCTTGGTATGTTCCTTCAGTAGGACAGGGATACATGGAACCTCGGTATGTTCCTTCAGTAGGAAAGGGATACATGGAACCTTGGTATGTTTTTTCAGTAGGACAGGGATACATGGAACCTTGGTATGTCCCTTTAGTAGGACAGGGATACATGGAACCTTGGTATGTTCTTTCAGTAGGACAGGGATACATGGAACCTTGGTATGTTCCTTCAGTAGAACAGGGATACATGGAACCTTGGTATGTTCCTTCAGTAGGACTCCCAGAAGAAGGAAACGCCTAGGAGGGGGAGCAACCAGACAACGAGTATGGTCAATAATTCAGTGTTCTTGCTGCAATCCATTACACTGAATTAATAATATATCATATAGCCAAGGCCATGCCACGCAAGCCTGAACAGCAAACCTGATCAACAAGCCTGAATATCAAGCCTGATCAACTAGCCTGAACAACAAGCCTGAACAACAAGCCTGATCAACAAGCCTGAACAACAAGCCTGAACAACAAGCCTGATCAACAAGCCTGAACAACAAGCCTGAACAACAAGCCTGAACAACAAGCCTGAACAACAAGCCCGATCAACCAGCCTGAACAACAAGCCTGATCAACAAGCCTGAACAACAAGCCTGAACAACAAGCCTCATCAACAAGCCTGAACAACAAGCCTGATCAACAAGCCTGATCAACAAGCCTGAACAACAAGCCTGATCAACAAGCCTGATCAACAAGCCTGAACAACAAGCCTGAACAACAAGCCTGATCAACAAGCCTGAACAGCAAGCCTGATCAACAAGCCTGAATATCAAGTCCGATCAACAAGCTTGATCAACTAGCCTGAACAACAAGCCTGATCAACAAGCCTGATCAACAAGCATGAACAACAATCCTGAACAACAAGCCTCATCAACAAGCCTGAACAGCAAGCCTACATGGAACCTCGGTATGTTCCTTCAGTAGAACAGGGATACATGGAACCTCGGTATGTTCCTTCAGTAGGACAGGGATACATGGAACCTTGGTATGTTCCTTCAGTAGAACAGGGATACATGGAACTTTGGTATGTTCCTTCAGTAGAACAGGGATACATGGAACCTCGGTATGTTCCTTCAGTAGAACAGGGATACATGGAACCTTGGTATGTTCCTTCAGTAGAACAGGGATACATGGAACCTCGGTATGTTCCTTCAGTAGAACGGGGATACATGGAACCTTGGTATGTTCCTTCAGTAGGACTCCCAGAAGAAGGAAACGCCTAGGAGGGGGAGCAACCAGACAACGAGTATGGTCAATAATTCAGTGTTCTTGCTGCAATCCATTACACTGCATTTATTATATATCATATAGCCAAGGCCATGCCACGCAAGCCTGAACAGCAAACCTGATCAACAAGCCTGAATATCAAGCCAGATCAACAAGCCCGATCAACTAGCCTGAACAGCAACCCTGAACAACAAGCCTGATCAACAAGCCTCATCAACAAGCCTCATCAACAAGCCTGAACAACAAGCCTGATCAACAAGCCTCATCAACAAGCCTGATCAACAAGCCTGAACAACAAGCCTGATCAACAAGCCTCATCAACAAGCCTGAACAACAAGCCTGATCAACAAGCCTCATCAACAAGCCTGATCAACAAGCCTCATCAACAAGCCTGAACAACGAGCCTGAACAACGAGCCTGATCAACAAGCCTGAACAACGAGCCTGATCAACAAGCCTGAACAACAAGCCTGATCAACAAGCCTGATCAACAAGCCTGAACAACGAGCCTGATCAACAAGCCCGACCCCACCACTGAATTTTGCTTCAACACATTACATATAACACATATTTGACACACAATTCAAACACAGTACACACACACTTCACGTCATCAAAAACTCCTGCACTTTGAGGGTGATCAAATATGACGTCCCCCCCCCCCCCCCCCCCCGGTGCCAGTCACTAGAAACACTGGTTAAAACCTCCCTGTTCCACTTGCAGAGTATGCTACACTGTATTAAGCTGTGGACAACACGCACCTTCAAGCAATGGTCTATTATTTGCAGCATCTCATATTCAATGCAAATATTGCTACAGAATTCTGTTAATCTTGCTATTCTTTACATAAGAACAAAGATGAAACCCGCCCTCTGCTCCACCAGAGTGATTTACTGTCTACATGGAGACAAACCACATGTCATCCGTTAACTTCACAACGAGACAATAGATTCTGTTTGGGGAATTATTATTAAGAGCAGGACAGGTTTTTTTTTTCTTTCTCGTGCCTTCTTTGATTCTTCCAGTTGCAGTACACATCTTGGATGTGTGTTATCTTGCCAAGTACTCTGAGATTTTATATGCATTAGCAATAACATTCAGAGGGACATACATATTGCTTGCAAAGAAGCTATGTCCTGCATTCTTACTAAGGGCTTTATGTCCTGCATTCTTACTAAGGGCTTTATGTCCTGCATTCTTACTAAGGGCTTTATGTCCTGCATTCTTACTAAGGGCTTTATGTCCTGCATTCTTACTAAGGGCTTTATGTCCTGCATTCTTACTAAGGGCTTTATGTCCTGCATTCTTACTAAGGGCTTTATGTCCTGCATTCTTACTAAGGGCTTTATGTCCTGCATTCTTACTAAGGGCTTTATGTCCTGCATTCTTACTAAGGGCTTTATGTCCTGCATTCTTACTAAGGGCTTTATGTCCTGCATTCTTACTAAGGGCTTTATGTCCTGCATTCTTACTAAGGGCTTTATGTCCTGCATTCTTACTAAGGGCTTTATGTCCTGCATTCTTACTAAGGGCTTTATGTCCTGCATTCTTACTAAAGGCATTATGTCCTGCATTCTTAGTAAGGGCTTTATGTCCTGCATTCTTACTAAGGGCTTTATGTCCTGCATTCTTACTAAGGGCTTTATGTCCTGCATTCTTACTAAGGGCTTTATGTCCTGCATTCTTACTTAGGGCTTTATGTCCTGCATTGTTAATTAGGGCTTTATGTCCTGCATTCTTACTTAGGGCTTTATGTCCTGCATTCTTACTAAGGGCTTTATGTCCTGCATTCTTACTAAGGGCTTTATGTCCTGCATTCTTACTAAGGGCTTTATGTCCTGCATTCTTACTTAGGGCTTTATGTCCTGCATTCTTACTTAGGGCTTTATGTCCTGCATTCTTACTAAGGGCTTTATGTCCTGCATTCTTACTAAGGGCTTTATGTCCTGCATGATTGTTTTGTCCGGATGGATGTACGGACAAAGGGGTGGATGGATGGAGGGAGGGATGGATAGATGGAAAGTTGGACAGATTAATGGACTAATTTAAGGATCAGAGAAGTAGACTCACATCCATGCTGGTCAGATTACAGCGGTGAGTTCCAGCAAACCAGCCACTGCTAGAGCACTGGTCAATGTCCACATCCTGGAGGTTGATGTCCACTCGAACCACACCCCTGTAATAGGAGAGAGAGAGACAGAGAGAGAGAGAGAGAGAGTGGGTGGGGGGTGGAGAGAGGTGAGACAGAGAGAGGGTGGTTGGAGAGAGAGAGGGGTAGAGAGAGACCAGAGAGAGGGTGGCGAGAGGTCAGAAAGAGAGAGAGGGTGGGGGATGGAGAGAGAGGAGGGGGAGAGAGAGAGAGAGAGACAGATACAGAGAGAGGGTGGGTGGAGAGGAGGGGGAGAGAGAGAGAGAGGGGTGGAGAGACATCAGAGAGAGGATGGCGAGAGGTCAGAGAGAGAGACAGGTTAGAGAGAGAGAGGTCAGAGAGAGAGAGGTTAGAGAGAAAGAGAGAGAGGGTGGAGAGAGGTCAGAGAGAGCAGTTAGCTTCAACTCAGACGTCTCTTTTAGTGTCAGAGAATGAAAGAAGGGCAGAGGTTCCATTGTGACCTCATCATAACAGGGTCTCACTTTGGTCCAATTCCTACAGATGAACTATTATCCAGGCAAAAACTAGTATGAGCATCAAATGCCACTCAATGAGAGTATATCTTCCAATTTAATGTCAATGGAAACAAAACAAAAAACAATGTCCTGTGTATAACGTTAATATGTTCATGCTATGTTGAATACATTTTTATTTCATTTTTTTCATGTGCCCTGATGAGAGAAGCAGCCAAGCCTAAATATCCCAATTGAATCATGTTGAATCTAGCTCTGAACATCATGTTAACTGTAACCAAAACATGAATAGCTTATCTGCTTACAGTAAATAAATAGACTGCTTGATGCTGTTTACCTCTGGGAGAGTATACTGCAGTGTACACATGCACACACTTCTACTGGCACATGGTTCATTAGGCTACTACATTGGTTCATTAGGCTACTACATTGGTTCATTAGGCTACTGCATTGGTTCATTAGGCTACTGCATTGGTTCATTAGGCTACTGCATTGGTTCATTAGGCTACTGCATTGGTTCATTAGGCTACTGCATTGGTTCATTAGGCTACTTAATACATTGGTTCATTAGGCTACTTAATACATTGGTTCATTAGGCTACTTACTACATTGGTTCATTAGGCTACTGCATTGGTTCATTGGGCTACTGCATTGGTTCATTAGGCTACTGCATTGGTTCATTAGGCTACTGCATTGGTTCATTGGGCTACTGCATTGGTTCATTAGGCTACTTACTACATTGGTTCATTAGGCTACTTACTACATTGGTTCATTAGGCTACTACATTGGTTCATTAGGCTACTGCATTGGTTCATTGGGCTACTGCATTGGTTCATTAGGCTACTGCATTGGTTCATTAGGCTACTAAATTGGTTCATTAGGCTACTGCATTGGTTCATTAGGCTACTACATTGGTTCATTAGGCTACTTACTACATTGGTTCATTAGGCTACTACATTGGTTCATTAGGCTACTGCATTGGTTCATTGGGCTACTGCATTGGTTCATTAGGCTACTACATTGGTTCATTAGGCTACTGCATTGGTTCATTAGGCTACTACATTGGTTCATTAGGCTACTGCATTGGTTAATTGGGCTACTGCATTGGTTCATTAGGCTACTACATTGGTTCATTAGGCTACTACATTGGTTTATTTTTTGTCACTTAAATATCACATGAAAAAAAATGTATAGAATTGCAAGAAAATTTGCTTTAAAACTGCAACATTCTCTCCACCAATAAGAGGGGTGTGAACAGTTTGTGTCATGAACAGTGCTTGTGCCTATAGAAATAGATGTGACGCGTGCGTAGGGAGGGGGGCGAAGGGATGTTCCTCAATGCTGGAAGGGGGGCCCTCGAGTGAAAAAGTTTGGGAACCCCTGCATTAGGCTACTGCAATGGCTTGCATCCAAAGAATCTTTCACATATCCACAGTTGGCATTCAGACAGCTGGATAGTTGGACTGGCGGGTCCTAAATCCGTACAGTTCACTACTACATTTCATGAACACGGTCCCAGGAATGCAACGATAGTAAAACTGAATGCCAGACAAGTGAACAAAGCTGAAATCCCTTGTCTACTAATGTATCAGTATGTAGACCTATGTCCTTGGCTGACATCAGGTGTTCTCTACCCATGGGCCCCAGGTCAGTCTCTCTCTTTATTCAGTTTGCTGTCAGCATCTACCCATGGGCCCCAGGTCAGTCTCTATCTTTATTCAGTCTGTCTGTCAGTATCTACCCATGGGCCCCAGGTCAGTCTCTATCTTTATTCAGTCTGTCTGTCTGTCAGTATCTACCCATGGGTCCCAGGTCAGTCTCTCTCTTTATTCAGTCTGTCTGTCAGTATCTACCCATGGGCCCCAGGTCAGTCTCTATCTTTATTCAGTCTGTCTGTCAGTATCTACCCATGGGCCCCAGGTCAGTCTCTATCTTTATTCAGTCTGTCTGTCAGTATCTACCTATGGGCCCCAGGTCAGTCTCTCTCTTTATTCAGTCTGTCTGTCAGTATCTACCCAGGGGCCCTAGGTCAGTCTCTATCTTTATTCAGTTTGCTGTCAGCATCTACCTATGGGCCCCAGGTCAGTCTCTATCTTTATTCAGTCTGTCTGTCAGTATCTACCCATGGGCCCCAGGTCAGTCTCTATCTTTATTCAGTCTGTCTGTCTGTCAGTATCTACCCATGGGCCCCAGGTCAGTCTCTCTCTTTATTCAGTCTGTCTGTCAGTATCTACCCATGGGCCCCAGGTCAGTCTCTATCTTTATTCAGTCTGTCTGTTAGTGTCTATCTTTATATTCCCTTTTCTCGCTCTTTATTTCTTTACCTTTTTTCAGTTTGTCATGAATCCTCGTGATCTCTGTGTTTCAGTTCGTCATGAATCCTCCTGATCTCTGTGTTTCAGTTTGTCATGAATCCTCCTGATCTCTGTGTTTCAGTCTGTCATGAATCCTCCTGATCTCTGTGTTTCAGTTTGTCATTAATCCTCCTGATCTCTGTATTTTCTGTGTCTGGCAACCTTTCACTCTTTCTTACATGATGAAACACTATCTCCCACTTTCACACAGTCGGTCGGTCTGTCTGGCTGCCTGCCCCACTCCCCATCACTCTTTCTCCCTCTCTCATAATGCCCAGGCCCAGGGCTGCTTCTCGAGAGGAGCCTAACACCATTAGCTGCATGTGCCTGAAACAAACACCAATGAAGAGAAAAGGCTGAGGCTCATTCCATCTTTTCCCAGGAGCGAGAAGAGAAAGTGTTGATGAGCTAAATAATCTCTCTCTATGTTAGTGTGTGTGTGTGTGTGTGTGTGTGTGTGTGTGTGTGTGTGTGTGTGTGTGTGTAAGGGAAGGAAGGAGGAATGGAAGGTGAGACTAAATGTGTGTGGGAATGTGAGGATCCAGAAACATGGGGTAACCACCAAGCAGGAGAAAGGCTTTTGTTTTGAAGTCACTCAGCTCAAAACAAAACCATACAGCCATAACGTAATAGCTTAACCATTGTATTTGTATTTATTATGGATCCCCATTAGCTGCTGCCAAAGCAGCAGCTACTCTTCCTGGGGTCCAGCAAAATTAAGTCAGTTTATACAATTTTAAAACATTACAATACATTCCACAGATTTCACAACACACTGTGTGCTCTCAACATGTCAATACCTCTCATAAATACAAGTAGTGATGAAGTCAATCTCTCCTCCACTTTCAGCCAGGAGAGATTGACATGCATATTATTAATATTAGCTCTCTGTGTACATCCAAGGGCCAGCCGTGCTGCCCTGTTCTGAGCCAATTGCAATTTTCCTAAGTTATTTTTTGTGACACCTGACCACACGACTGAACAGTATTCAAGGTGCGACAAAACTAGGGTCTGTAGGACCTGCCTTGTTGATAGTGTTGTTAAGAAGGCAGAGCATCGCTTTATTATAGACAGACTTCTCCCCATCTTAGATACTACTGCATCAATATGTTTTGACCATGACAGTTTACAATCTAGTGTTACTCTAAGCAGCTTAGTCATCTCAACTTGCTCAATGTCCACATGATTTATTACAAGATTTAGTTGAGGTTTAGGGTTTAGTGAGTGTTTTGTTTCAAATACAATGCTTTTAGTTTTATAAATATTTAGGACTAACTTATTCCTTGCCACCCAATCTGAAACTAACTGCAGCTCTTTGTTGAGTGTTGCAGTCATTTCAGTCGCTGTAGTAGGTGACGTGTATAGTGGTGAGTCATCCGCATACATAGAAACTCTGGCTTTACTCAGTCAGTGGCATGTCGTAAGTAAAAATTGAAAAAATCAAGGGGACTAAAAAGCTACCCTGGGGAATTCCTGATTCTAACTGGATTATATTTGAGAGGCTCCCATTAAAGAACACCCTCTGTGTTCTGTTAGACAAGTAACTCTTTATCTACATTATAGCAGGGGGTGTAAAGCCATAACACATACATTTTTCCAGCAGCAGACTATGATCGATAACGTCAAAAGCTGCACTGAAGTCTAACAAGACAGCCCCGACAATAATTTTATCATCAATTTCTCTCAGCCAATCATCAGTCATTTGTGTAAGTGCTGTGCTTGTTGAGTATCCTTCCCTATAAGAATGCTGACATTCTGTTGTCAATTTTTGTACTGTAAAATAGCATTGTATCTGGTCAAACACTATTTTTTCCAGAGGTTTACTAAGGATTGGTAACAGGCTGATTGGTTGGCTATTTGAGTCAGTAAAGGGGGCTTTACTATTCTTGGGTTGTGGAATGACTTTAGCTTCCCTCCAGGCCTGAGGGCACACACTTTCTAGTAGGCTTAAATTGAAGATGTGGCAAATAGGAGTGGCAATATCGTCTGCTATTATCCTCAGTAGTTTTCCATCTAGATTGTCAGACCCTGGTGGCTTGTCATTGTTGGTAGAGGTCAACCGATTATGATTTTTCAACACCGATACCGATTATTGGAGGACCAAAAAAGCCGCTACCGATTAATTGGCCGTTTAATTTTTTTTGTTTTTGTAATAATGACAATTACAACAATACTGAATGAACACTTATTTGAACTTAATATAATATCTCAATAAAAATCAATTTAGCCTCAAATAAATAATGAAACATGTTCAATTTGGTTTAAATAATGCAAAAACAAAGTGTTGGAGAAGAAAGTAAAAGTGCAATATGTGCCATGTAAAAACGCTAACGTTTGAGTTCCTTGCTCAGAACATGAGAACATATGAAAGCTGGTGGTTCCTTTTAACATGAGACTTCAATATTCCAAGGTAAGAAGTTTTAGGTTGTAGTTAATATAGTATTTATAGGACTATTTCTCTCTATACCATTTGTATTTCATATACCTTTGACTATTGGATGTTCCTATAGGCACTTTAGTATTGCCAGTGTAACAGTATAGCTTCCGTCCCTCTCCTTGCCCCTACCTGGGCTCGAACCAGGAACAAACACATCGACAACAGCCACCCTCGAAGCATCGTTACCCATCGCTCCACAAAATCCGCAGCCCTTGCAGAGCAAGGGGAATAACTACTCCAAGTCTCAGAGCGAGTGATGTTTGAAACGCTTTTAGCGTGCACCCCGCTAACTAGCTAGCCATTTCACATCGGTTACGCCAGCCTAATCTCTTACCCATGCAGAGCAAGGGGAACAACTGCTTCAAGGTCTCAGAGCGAGTGACGTTTGAAACGCTTTTAGCTCGCACCCTGCTAACTAGCTAGCCATTTCACATCGGTTACGCCAGCCTAATCTCGGGAGTTGATAGGCTTGAAGTCATGAACAGGCTTGAAGTCATAAACAGCTCAATGCTTGAAGCACAGTGAAGAGCTGCTGGCAAAACGCACGAAAGTGCTGTTTGAATGAATGCTTACGAGCCTGCTGCTGCCTACCATCGCTCAGTCAGACTACTCTATCAAATATCAAATCATAGACATAATTATAACATTATAACACACAGAAATACGTTGTGTGTATGGTCAAATCCAGAAACTATCATTTTGAAAACAAAATGTTTATTATTTCAGTGAAATATGGAACCGTTACGTATTTTATCTAACGGGTGGCATCCCTAAGTCTAAATATTCCTGTTACATTGTACAACCTTCAATGTAATGTCATAATTATGTAAAATTC
Source organism: Oncorhynchus nerka (assembly GCF_034236695.1). NCBI lineage: Eukaryota > Metazoa > Chordata > Actinopteri > Salmoniformes > Salmonidae > Oncorhynchus > Oncorhynchus nerka. The sequence continues at coordinate 87,783,281 of NC_088415.1, forward strand.
GGGCAAATTAGTTGACAACGAGCCAGGCGGCCCAAACTGCTGCATATACCCTGACTCTGCATTTCACCTGGTTAATATTGCCTGCTAACCTGGATTTCTTTTAGCTAAATATGCAGGTTTAAAAATATATACAGTGGGGCAAAAAAGTATTTAGTCAGCCACCAATTGTGCAAGTTCTCCCAAATATCTGCAGCGTTAGTAAAAATGTGATCAATACATGTTGATGATTTCTTTCCTGTGCTGTTTGTAACTACCCTGGTAGGTTGACTGATAACCTGAACCAGGTTGCAGGCACTGGTTACAGTTTGACGTTTTTTCCTGAGTGGGCAGCTTGATGATAGCCAGTCAATATTTAAATCACCCAGAAAATATGGTTCTCTGTTGATATCACATACATTATCAAGCATTTTATACATATTATCCAGATACTGACTGTTAGCACGTGGTGGTCTATAGCAGCTTCCCACCAGAATGGGCTTTAGGTGAGGCAGATGAACCTGTAGCCATATTACCGCAACAGTATTTAACATTAGATTGTCTCTAAGCTTTACAGGAATGTGGTTCTAAATCTAGACCGCAACACCACCTCCTTTGGCATTACTGTATTTTCGGTAGATGTTATAACCATGTATTGCTACCACTTTATCATCAAAGGTATTATCTAAGTGAGTTTCAGAGATAGTCAGAATATGAATGTCATCTGTTACAAGCAAGTAACAGATGACATTCATGTAACCAGTCTAATTCAAACAAATCCATTACCAAACAGCCATTATACTAGATGATATCTCAACCAATATGTCACAGGCTTAACATACTGTTTATGATATTGGCCTCAAAGCCATTGCTCTCATTCTGCATATCCTCCACAAAATCACACTGGAATCATTTACATTTTGATTAGGTTTACAAAAAGGGGTCTGTATTGGTTTATTTAATCCTTGGGGTGAATAGATTGCTTGGGATGTACATCCAAAGATTTGGCCAACAAACTCTCCTAAAAAGGAAGAGACGAGACCGTGCAGAGGGATTCTCTTAGATCTTTGACACGTCTGAACTATAATTGTGAAACTGAATCCACAGGCCTATTCTAAAAGTCATGCTGCTGCTAATCATTAGACGACGATGCCACATCCATTTGTGGGAATGTCAAATGAGTTTTAATGCGCCCTCGGGACATTCTGAAATTCTGAACAGGAACCAGCTCTTTAAAAACCAGTGGAAGCAGTTAATTTTGCAACCAATTAAAGGTCATCTCACTGATGGCTTTTAATACCAATGTCCTCATAAAACGGGTGTCAGAGAGCAAAGTGAACTTTACAAAATAAAGTATATTGGGCTTGAAATCCGATGTCTTCAAAAGCAGCTCCAAGGTCGATAATGCTTCCCTCTGTGCATGACGTGGATTTGATTATTTGTGATTGAACCTTGATTTTATTTGAGAGTCATACTGAGACCAAGATCTGTTTTACAGATAAGCACTGAATTACAGCAATTACAGAAATACACACCTCAAATACCAAACGCAAGTAGAAAAAAAGGGTTAGTTGGTGAAGTGAATTAGTAGTCAGTTGTGGTGCCTGTTTAGAACTAAATGTTGCTGTACCTGCAGCACTCCATAATAGAGCTTCTGGCTTAGTGATATGGGCTTGGGAATTGTTTTTGGATCAGCTCAGGCAACAGCTTTGAGATGATCTTGCATGTATGCTAAAGGCATGACCAAAACAAACTAAACTTACAGTACGTAGTCTTGCCTAAATGAATAAAGCTCAGGGACAAACTAACATGCTGGAATTATTGTGTAGACACAGCACTTGCATTTAAGTGGGAGTAAAGTGGACTTGAAATTCAAAGTGGTCTTTTATAATTCATTCATGACTAAATAGATGTTTGTACACACTTGGACCTTGAAATGTGACATATTTGTTGTATTTGCTAATGCACAGACCTACTCACACAGCAAAGACAGCTTTTTTTTAACCATGCGGGCAAAGTCTTCCATTTGGAAGACCAATTTGTGACCAAGCTTTAACTTCCTGACTGATGTCTTGAGATGTTGCTTCAATATATCCACATCATTTTCCTCCCTCATAATGCCATCTATTTTGTGTTTTAAAAGTTTTAAAACTTTTTTAAAATGATTTTTTTTACAGCAAACACATGAAGTGTAGAGGCCTACAGTGTGAATACAATACACAGCCGTTTTCGATGGATAGTAGTGTTGGTTACTCGTGGACAGTATTTTTAATAAAACGTTAAGCAAATACAACCATCGACTCTTTCATTGTTGGTAGGCTCCATGCGCATTAGCGCTGAATTGCCAGAGCAACTACAATGTCAATGAGATAACAGTCGGTGGTTGTAACTTATGTAATTAACGTTTATTAAAAAAGTATGGATTTCACCAAACAAAGAAAGGCACGCAACTACAGAGGACAAAAATAGGTAGCCTACAAGGTAAACATTTCATAATAAAGTATTGACCTTGTGCGAATTGATGTAGTCAGAGCTGAGTTCCACCACAAAGTCTGGTCTCTGCTCTTCTCCATTGGTGAAGTTCATCAGAAACTTCCTTCACAATGGAATTGAGTTTAGTCAGCTAGGTCTGTGGAAACTATCCATACGCATCCGAATAGAGGATAGCTCTAAAGTCACTTATGTAGATCAAAATACAGTACGGTAAACCACACAACTTTGCTGTGGCGAAGCAGCTTTATCCTACGGTTTGTGTTGACAGGATTTATTTGGGCCCTTTTCCATGCACATGGCCTGATTCAAAGCGTGAGAAGCGCACTAAATCAGGACTGCAACAACCGAGACAGGCCTACAAAAACATGTTTGATTAGATAAACGTGTCAAATGTAAACCAAAAGTGTTCCCTTCAAACAAACAGTCATGAGTCACAGCCAGGTCCCTTGGTCTATAGGCTACTCACCTGAACTCGGGCGCGGAATTTGTCTTCAGACCATAGAACCCTGCAGACAAGGTGAGTAGCCAGTGTGGTACGAAATTCCCATGCTCGCATTCCAGGTAAGGCGCAGACCACTTGATTTGACTTTTGTCGAGAATGTAGCCATTTTGAGTGGCTACTGGGTCTCGGCTTGACGCCCTTCTCTGTATGTACGGTTTTTTTCGGTCCCTGAACTCGTTAAACCACTCAGAATCCGGGCTCCTGCTCTTGAGATGGTGGTGAGCGGAGTTGGAAAGGTCCTGGAGAACCACTTCCCCTCCAGTTCTTGTCGCTTGAAGGAAAACATGGGGACTCGGCGTCGGAGCATCAGTATGGAATGTAACCACTGCCCTGTGGATTTTGGGGTCCCCCTCGAGAATACTCCGAACCAGTGCGTGGTACCAGTGAATATCCCTCCGAAGGCTGTGCTCTCTTGACCTGTTGGCTTGTAAAATCATGTTCAGAAAGTTGGTTGCGTGCGCCATGGTGTCCAGCACGCTATGGAGAAAATAGTGTGAGGCCACATTGGTGCCACCGCGGAGGCTACTCAACTCATACCTCCGAGAACAGTTGACTTGTTCAAGAGCCGACGAGTCTCCCGTGTGCAGGAAAGCTGTTACCACCCTAGGCAGGTCCTCTTCGATTTTGTGCGCCACAATGGTGCGCTCCGTGAAGGGTCCTGGGTAAGAAGTTGGATGGTGCATCGATTCCTTGTTGATATTTTGAGTGCTGTACAGAGTGGGGTTCTTCGATCGTATTTCAGCGTCTTTGTCGTTATCCGACCATTCCACATACCCATAATTAGATCCGAAAACGAATCCCATTTGCAGAAGCAGATGCATAAGAAAAAAAGCCATACCGTGACTGCTTTTACCGACAGAGTGAAGAATCAGTTTGCTCTCCATTTAGCATAACAGAAACCAACCACTTGCGCGCAGTGACTAAATTGATAGGCTAATGGACACCTACTAGGAGATGAATTAGTAACATCCCAATTCAATAGCGTAAGGTGCCATTAAACGATACTATCAAAAGCTGTAGGCTACTTGCTCACATGCTCGTCCGTGATAGAGAGACGCTTCCTCAACACCCGTTCACGCTCTGCAACCAAACGTCAGGCAGATGTTTTTACAGTCAACCAATCCTCTTACTGCCAAGACAGGCTTAGTTATTGCAGCGGTGAGCTCCGGTGGTCGCTTTACATGGGTGAGTTAACACTCAAGCCGCCAGTTTCAACCCTCCTAGTGCAGGCTGTAGAATTAGAGTGAAAACAGAGGGGAGGCTGGAGCCAATTGCTTTCAAATTCCCATCCCTCCCAATATCGCATAGGTGTATTTGGCTTCGTTTAGACAGGCAGCCCAATTCTGATATTATTTTCCACTAATTGGTCATTTGACCAATCAGATCAGCTCTGAAAAAGATCTACTGTGAAAAGATCTGATGTAATTGGTCAAAATCCCAATTAGTTGTGAAAAAAATGTCAGACTTAGGCTGCCTGTGTGAATGCAGCCGTAGACAGGCGTGTGTGACTGCTGTTGCTGCCAATCGTCTTTGAGAGGTGGGATAATATGGGTGGCGCGAGCTGCCAGGAGCTGTCCGGTTCTGAAAGTAGTGCGTGGGGAGGGGAAAGAACACGGATTTATGCATGACTGCTAAAGTGAAACGTTCAGGGTTTAAATTGGGCTTTTGTAGGTGATGGAATAGTCCCTATTATTTTTGTATTTTCCATGGTAACTGTCCAGTAGCCTAATGTCCCACAGTTTTAATAATGAGAAAAATGCATAAGCGTGTAGCTCATTTGGTAGATCATGGCGCATGTAACACCAGAGTTGTAGGTTCTATTCCCACGGGCCGCTAGTATGAAAATGTATGCTTTCAATTCTGTAAGTCAACCTGGATGACGGAAATGTTATAGTGTCATGCTTTCTCTGTACCCTACGGGTGTGCCTGCTTATTTGTGTTTCTAAATACAGCTGTGCCTCGTTGTGTTGTGGGGTTTATCAAGAGCCAGTTCCAGGAGAGCTGCCTGCCGCCTGGGGTGACGTGCTGTTACCATGGTGACAAAGGTTACGACCGCATTGCCCCCAAATGCACTGGTCCCAGGTTCAGCTCCACCGAGACAGATAGATAGAATGGAGAACATAGTGTAATGCATTGGACTCATAACAATGTACTAATAAAAGGTAATTGGTTATGATTAGCATAGAGCAAAGAAAAATCTTCAAAGGACTGAAAATGAATCACTTCAGTGATCGTTTCAGATTACTGTTAAAAGAAAGAAAAGATCCAGTTTGTTTCTATGTTCTATTCATTCAATTTCTATGTTGCTGACTGCAGTACAGACGACAAGTCAGCATCCTCGTTTCTCACCACCTACACCTTTATCCAAATCCTCCTATAATCACAGATTGCTGTACCCTAGTGATATCATATCAATCCATTTCATTTCTATACTGACAGTATTTCCCAGTGCATGCAGACTCCTTTATGCCCCTCCATGTAATCTTCCTCTCCTGGAAGCACGACAACCTCTTATGGCCTGATGAATATTTCATGGCCGTCGGGTGCATCTTCTACATTCCTTACGACTGGGGCCTTCCTGACAGCAGCAGCAGCGCTACGAGTAAAGCTTTCACCTTCACTCTCTGGGATGCGTCCCAAATGGCACCCTATTCCCTTCAAAGTGCACTTATTTTGACCCCCCCCCCAAACCCATAGGTTTTAAATCATTTTTTTTTAAGGTGAACTATATAGGGAATAGGGTTCCATTTGGGATACGGACTCTATGTTCCCCCCACACACACACACACAAAAATAACTTCACAACAGATTTCATCCGATTGTGACACGGCTGTTTTTTTAGAAGAAATAATTGCAGCAGCTAGTTCTGCAGTATTTGGGGTGAGTTACACAACGCTGTGTGAGGCAATCCTACACTCAATGGAGTGGGTGCTCCTGATTATACACTGAGCAACTCTGAAGATGAGATCTTTACATAATGTATGCAATTCATATATTTTCCGTGTTCATAAATTACAATACATACTTTTGCAATGCTGATGTCAAAGATGAAAAAAGATAAAATCTCAGCCTTAAACCACCAGACTAAAGAGACACTCCCTTTTATGATAGAAATAACATTGGAAAGAACAGGACTTACTGGAGCTACCTGCCTCTGACCTGTATTCTACAAAAGGTCATTTTTCAACAAAGTTTGAATGTAATTAAAATATGTCATTGAACTATTCAAAGTCGAACACTTAAAAATGATCCATTTCAAAAGCAGTTTTAAAAGTAAGTCAGTCTTATCAGTAGTGGAAATATGCCTCAATCACTTGATCTTATGAGAAGAAAATGTTGAGGTTATGCAGATAGAGATATTCCTCTTTAATTTGAGAGGATTACCGTCACCTCAGCCACTGGGTGTCAAAGACAGACACTGTTTTAATGATAAACCTCGAATTGATAAGGTGTAGGGCTGTAAACACATCGCAGCTTTTACAGCAAAGGAGACGTCATACTGAGCACGAAACACTGCACGACACACTGCACGACACTGCGCGACACACTGCGCGACACACTGCGCGACACACTGCGCGACACACTGCGCGACACACTGCGCGAAACACTGCGCGACACACTGCGCGACACACTGCGCGACACACTGCGCGACACACTGCGCGACACACTGCACGACACACTGCACGACACACATGATGCAAATCTACATGATTTACAGCGCCTTCGCAAAGTATTCAGACCCCTTCACTTTTCCCACATTTTGTTACGTTATAGTCTTATTCTCATTAATCTGCACACTAAACCCCAGAATGACAAAGCAAAATCTGCATTTTAGAAAAGCTAGTTTATATATAAAAAAATAAAAAACGGAAATGTAACATTTACATAAGTATTCAGACCCTTTACTCAGTATTTTGTTGATGCACCTTCAGCAGCAATTACAGCCTCAGGTCTTCTTGAGTATGACGCTACAAGCTTGGCACACCTGTATTTGGGGAGTTTCTCCCATTCTTCTCTGCAGATCCTCTCAAGCTCTGTTAGGCTGGATGGGGGGCATTGCTGCACTGCTATTCTCAGGTCTCTCCTGAGATTTTCTTTCTGGTTCCAGTCCGGGCTCTGTATTGGCCACTCAAGGACATCAATGACTTGTCCCGAAGCCACTCCTGCGTTGTCTTGGCTGTGTGCTTAGGATCGTTGTCCTGTTGGAAGGTGAACCTTCATCCCAGTCTGAGGTCCTGAGTGCTCTGGAGCAGGTTTTCATCAAGGATCTCTCTGTACATTGCTCCGTTCATCTTTGCCTCGAGCCTGACTAGTCTCCCCCACAGCATGAAAAAACACCCCCACAGCATGATGCTGCCTCCGCCATGCTTCACCGTAGGGATGGTGCCAGGTTTCCTCCAGATGTGATGCTTGACATTCCGGCCAAAGAGTTGAATATTGGTTTCATCAGACCCTTCAGACCCTTCTCCCCCGATTGCTCAGTTTGGCTAGGCGGCCAGCTCTAGGAAGAGTCTTGGTGGTTCTGAACTTCTTCCATTTAAGAATGATGGAGGCCACTGTGTTCTTGGTGACCTTTAATGCTGCATAAATATTTTGCTAACCTTCCCCAGATCTATGCCTTGACACAATCCCGTCTTGGGGCTCTACGGACAATTCCTTCGATGTAATGGCTTAGTTTTTGCTCTGACATTCACGGTCAATTGTGGGACCTTATATAGACAGGTGTGTGCCTTTCCAAATCATGTCCAATCAATTGAATTTATCACAGGTGGACTCCAATCAAGTTGTAGAAACATCTAAAGGATGATCATTGGAAACAGGATTTACTTGATCTCAATTTTGAGTCTCATAGTAAAGGGTCTTATTGCTTATGTAAATAAGGTATTTAAGTTTTTTATTTTTAATACATTTGCAAAAATGTGTTTTCATTTTGTCATTATGGGGAATTGTGATGTCGTTATGGGGAATTGTGATGTCATTATGGGGAATTGTGATGTCATTATGGGGAATCGTGATGTCATTATGGGGAATTGTGTGTAGAGGATTGTTTTTATTCAATACATTTTAGAATAAGGCTGTAACGTAACAAAGTGGAAAAAGTCAAGGGGTCTGAATACTTTCCGAAGGCGCTGTATGTTCCAGACCCTTTGACCATCTGCTCAAGAAAAATTTGATCAGCGGCTGAATCTAGTTGATGATCCCTGGTCTAGATTTCGTTTTTTTAATCTACTTATTAGGAATATTTTTAGCTAGCGTGTATATTTTTTTATTGTATCAACAGTCCTGTAGACCAAAATACATAAGTACTGTATATCACATTTTTGAAGTAGGAAGGGACATACACAGATAGCCAGGGATATAAAATTCAATGTACTGTAGTTAACATTCTCAAACATTCATTTTGGTGGGTACGGTCAAAGCAGGCCCTCAACAGTGATCAATCACTATGTCCAGTCCAACTGCAGGGGCTTGATTAAAAGAGCTGGGAAGTGTGTGTGCCGATGTTATTTACTGACAGAAATGCCTATAGAGAGTATCAACAAACCTTTCCATCTGTTATTTAGACAAGAGAGCAAGAGGAGTTTTGATCAGAATTGGATCATTGCTCTGTAGGACTTCTGAACATTTACTTCATAATAATTATATTTTATTTACATTCATTAATCTCATTGAGATTGTTCATGTCGTTTTAAGAGGAGGCACATCCCAATTTATTTTTACTTGAGTCATACGCTATCAAGGAATCAAGCAGATGCTAATATAATGTATTAGATGAATATGAATGAATGAATATGATTCCATATTCAGGTTTTTTCTTGATCAAAAGGGGGTTTAGGTGGTGAGCATGGCAGGGGGTGTGGCAGGAGCCCGGTCGGGCCGTCAGCGAAGCAGAATTTTTGCGTTTTTAAGACAATTTCCTGCAATTCTACAATTTCTCCATGGAGCCGATAGACATTTTTGCAGTTTGACAGCTAATTTCCTGAAATTCTACAAATTTTGCTGTTTCGCCGAAAGAAAATGTTGCGGTTTTAAAGCTAATTTCATGCGATTCTACATAGAAAAATGCATAGAATTGCAGGAAATGGGATTTAAAACTGAGACTAAATGTATTTTTTTTTTAAACGGAGACAAAAGGTTGCAGTTTAAAACAAATTCTATGCATTTTGCCATGGCTAATGCTGTGTTGTAATGCTCAAACATAATAACAAATTCAATAAATTCATTCGTTCTGGAATGTTCTAATCTCCCTGCCAAGCTTTTATTTTGGTGATTGTTATTTTTTTTATTTTACCAGGTAAGTTGACTGAGAAAACATTCTCATTTACAGCAACAACCTGGGAAATAGTTACAAGGGATGAATGAGCCAATTAGAAGCTAGTTAGTTCGTCGTCTCTGGATGCTCCGGACCGTAGATCGTCGCCGTCTCAGGAGTTTCCGGACTATAGACCGTCTCAGGATGTTCCGGACTTTAACCCGTCATTGGAGGTTCCGGACTTTGAAACGTCGCCGGAAGTTCTGGACTGGGAACTGTCGCCGGAAGCTCTAGGCTGGGAACTGTCGCCGGAAGCTCTAGGCTGGGAACTGTCGCCGGAAGCTCTGGGCTGGGAACTGTCGCCAGAAGCTCTGGGCTGGGAACTGTCACCAGAAGCTCTGGACTGGGAACTGTCGCCCGGAAGCTCTGGACTGTGGACGCGCACTGGAGGCTTGATGCGTGGGACCGTTACCGGTGGCACTGAGCTGATGACACGCACCTCAGGGAGAGTGCGGGGAAGAGGCACAGGATGTACTGAACTGTGGAGGCGCCCTGGAGACCTGTTGCGTGGGACCGGTACAGTTGGCACAGGACACACCTGACTGGAAAAGCGCACTTGAGGGAGAGTGTGAGGAGTTGGCACAGGACGTACTGGGTTGTGAAGGTACACTGGAGACCTGGTGTGTATAGCCGGCAACAATTGTTCCGGAACTGTAACACACGTTTCAGGACGATTACGAGGAACTGGCACAGATGACATTGGACAGCTAACACGCTCGTCATGGCGAATGCCGTGCATACTATGCCAAACCAACAGCTCCCTCTCTTCACTCTCCTCCAATTTGTCCAATAACTCCTCTACAGTTTCTGACTCACCCCTCAACTTCGCCGACTGCTCCATGCGCTCCCCCCCCAAAAAATGATTGGGGTTTCTGTGGCCTACCTCCCCGACGTCGTTGCTGTCCTCTCATGCTCCTAGGCGACTCCCGCCAAGGAAGGCGATCCTGTCCTGCCAGGATTTCCTCCCAAGTCCAGGATCCCTTCCCATCCAGGATCTCTTCCCAAGTCCAGGATACTTCCTCCTCCTGGGCACGCTGCTTGGTCCTTTGTTGGTGGGATCTTCTCGTCAAGCTCGTTATAATGATGAGACCAAGGCGCAGCGTGAATAGAGTTCCACATCATTTTAACTCACTAAACAAAAACAACAAAAGGACAAACAAAACGTGAAGCTACTGGAGTGCACAAATGCAACTTACTGTAGACAAGATCCCACCACACAAATGAGGAAAATGGCTACCTAAATATGATCCCCAATCAGAGACAACGATAAACAGCTGACCTAGACATAGAAAAACCCTAGACATACAAAACTAGTGTACCCACCCTAGTCACACCCTGACCTAACCAAAATATATAGAAAACAGAGATATCTAAGGTCAGGGCGTGACATTAGTTTCCAAAGATTCTATTATAAAAATATATATACAGTTGAAGTCGGAAGTTTACATACACCTTAGCCAAATACATTTCAACTCAGTTTTTCACAATTCCTGACATTAAATCCTAGTAACAATTCCCTGATCACCACTTTATTTTAAGAATGTTAAATGTCAGAATAATAGCAGATAGAATGATTTATTTCAGTTTTATTTATTTCATCACATTCCCAGTGGGTCAGAAGTTTACATACACTCAAATAGTATTTTTGCTAGCATTGCCTTAAAATTGTTTAACTTGGGTAAAATGTTTGGGTAGCCTTCCACAAGCTTCCCACAATAAGTTGGGTGAATTTGTGCCCATTCCTCCTGACAGAACTGGTGTAACGGAGTCAGGTTTGTAGGCCTCCTTGCTCGCACACGTTTTTTCAGTTCTGCCCACAAATTTTCTATGGGATTGAGGTCAGGGCTCTGTGATGGTCACTCCAATACCATGATTTTGTTGTCCTTAAGCCATTTTGCCACAACTTTGGAAGTATGCTTGGAGTCATTGTCCATTTGGAAGAACCATTTGCGACCAAGCTTTAACTCCCTGACTGATGTCTTGAGATGTTGCTTCAATATATCCACATCATTTTCCTACCTCATGATGCCATCTATTTTGTGAAGTGCACCAGTCCCTCCTGCAGCAAAGCACCCTCACAACATGATGCTGCCACCCCTGTGCTTTACGGTTGGGATGGTGTTCTTCGGCTTGCAAGCCTCCCCCTTTTTCTTCCAAACAAAAGTTTTGTTGTCTTTATTCTACAATGTATAAAATATAAAGAAAAATCGTTGAATGAGTAGGTACTTCTAAACTTTTGACTGGTACTGACATTTTCTGATCATTTTCTTGTTTTGCCTTGCTTTGTTCTTCTTTGCAAGTGGAAAATTCCTCCACACCATCAGAGATGCAGAAAACCTTAGCAAGAACACCATCTGTCTGTCACGCTACCCCCCAAAGTGTACCTTGCTTTTAAGCGACTGCTGAATGTGTTCATTGTATTCCCTGGCCACTTGCCTGTCCAAACCATCAAAGGGGTTTTATGGCATTGCAGGTAAACTAACCCCAACCTATGCAAATCAACAATGGTATTTGTTGTCAAAAGTTTATAGCCTCAACGGACATTATTTTGTAGAATTTCCCAGAGACATGGGTGGATTAGAAGGTACCCACTGTCCCACTACCTCCCCTACCGGACTAAATTGAGGCTCCACTTTCACAGAGTAGATGTTCAGGTACATAATGTAGGCTTCTCTACAGTTATACAGCATCTTATTAAGCCTTCAATAATAATGCAGAACTGTAGTCTATTTCATGTGGAATGGCTTCATTTGCAAAAGGCCCATTTTTTAAATAATAATATATATATATTTTTTTACATTTGTTCTATCCATCGCTATACATTTCAGATGATCTGTTACCATCAGGGTCTTGTCACTGACATTGAGCCGAAGTGTCCTGTTTCGGTACATGACTCACACATCTTTAGAGAGTATTACCAAAGATTGGAGCAAGGTGATGATAATATTTACCTAAAAGTTACATTATTTATCGCTGGTAAGCAACTGCCTACACACACACACACACACACACTGGCACACACAGACACACAATGGCACACATACACATACACACATACACACTCTCACACAGACACACACACACACAGACTCTCACACAGACACACACACACACACACTCTCACACACACACACACATACACACACACACACACACACACACACACCGAAGCCCATGGTCCACATGTTCCAGGAACACAGTTCTTAATGAATCCCTTTCATATCACTGTCAATCAAATGACTCAAGAAATGTGTAATTTTCGTGAGGAGTATGAGAGGAAGAATACAGGTCAGTTGAAAATAGCGGCCCGTCTTCCCACAGATGGCTGTGATGTGGAGTGTTGAGAGGTGCAATAGTGACGGGAGCAGTCTGGCTCGGCTAACGTGTGAACAGACAGGTATAAAATCACAGTTTGTTGAAGGAGAAAAGGCCTCCTGAGAACTTGGAAGTGCTAGCACAACATCACAACCCACCCCCTTTCACAGCTGTGACAGATTACCTACCACACACACGCACACACACACACACCCACAAGTTTGTTTTACTATCATTATGGGGACCAAAAAATGTATTCACATTCAAAATCCTATTTTCCTTAACCCCTAAACCTAAACCTAAACATAACCCCAAACCCTAAAACTAAACCAAACCCTAACTTCTAAACCTCACCCCTAAGCCTAAAATAGCCTTTTTCCTTGTGGGGAATGGCAAAATGTCCCCACTTTTGCAAGTCTTCCTTGTTTTACTATCCTTTTGAGGACTTCTGGTACCCACAAGGATAGTAAAACCAAACCGAAACAGACACACAAACTGACACACACAACAGGCTTATACACACAAAAACACATGCGCACTTGCTCTTTTACTATTTAAACCTGTATAGAACACTGGTAAATACAATTTAAATAAATACTGTTTCGATATGTTGTAGGTTTAAATAGTATTTACCAGTGTCCTATACAGGTTTAAATAGTATTTACCTGTGTCCTGTACAGGTTTAAATAGTATTTACCAGTGTCCTATGCAGGTTTAAATAGTATTTACCTGTGTCCTGTACAGGTTTAAATAGTATTTACCTGTGTCCTTGTCACGTTCTGACCTTAATTTCCTTTGTTTTGTATTTATTTAGTATGGTCAGGGCGTGAGTTGGGTGGGTTGTCTATGTTTGTTTTTCTAGGTTTTGGGAATTTCTATGTTTCGGCCTAGTATGGTTCTCGATCAGAGGAAGGTGTCATTAGTTGTCTCTGATCGAGAATCATACTTAGGTAGCCTGGGTTTCACTGTGTGTCTGTGTTTGTTCGCCACACGGTACTGTTTCGGTTTTGTTCACGTTTATTGTTTTGTATTCATTGAGTGTTCAGTTCATGTTTTTAAATAAACAACCATGGACACTTACCATGCCGCATCTTGGTCCGATCCTTGCTACACCTCCCTCCTCTTCAGACGAAGAGGAGGAAAACCCTTACAGTCCTGTACAGGTTTAAATAGTATTTACCAGTGTCCTGTACAGGTTTAAATAGTATTTACCAGTGTTCTGTACAGGTTTAAATAGTATTTACCAGTGTCCTATACAGGTTTAAATAGTATTTACCAGTGTCCTTGTTACGTCCGTCGTTGAATGAGTGAGACCAAAGCGCAGCGTGGAAAGTGTTCATGATACTTTATTAAATCAACAGCAAAATATAACGGACCGTAAAGTTCTGCAGGGCTATACAGCTACTGTGCAAAAACAACATCCCACAAACTCAGGTGGAAAACAGGCTGCCTGAGAATGATTCCCAATCAGAGACAATGATAGACAGCTGCCTCTGATTGGGAACCATAGCCGTCCAACAAAGAAATAGAACACATAGATTTTCCCACCCAAATCACACCCTGACCTAATCAAATTGAGAAATAAACAGGCTCTCTAAGGTCAGGGCATGACAGTCCTATACAGGTTTAAATAGTATTTACCTGTGTCCTATACAGGTTTAAATAGTATTTACCAGTGTTCTGTACAGGTTTAAATAGTATTTACCTGTGTCCCATGTCTCCACAACCTGCAGAGCAACAGTCAAGCCTTTGCTGCTCTCTAGTGGTGATTCTGGCTCCACTATCGTACTCCATGTGTCGCCATTTGAATGGTTTCTTATTTATGAAAGACCTTCATTTATTTGCTTGTTTGATTGTCAAAATCAAATAAGTGTTTCTGATCATTGTAAGGGTTGCAAAATCCCTAGAACCTACAATAAATTCACTGGTTTTCTTGAAATCCCGGTTGGAGGATTCATTGAATCAGGAGTGAATAAGCAGGAAATGCCGACTTATCCAACCAGGATTTCTGAAAATCCAGGACATGTGTTTAAAGTTCCTGGATTTTTGCAACCCTAGTCATCATAATGATATTTTGTTTTGCATTATAAATGAACCCCACAGTGTTGCGAGCATTGTGAAGATATGCTTCTAGTTTACAATATACCATATTATGGAGAACACCGCCATAGTTTTTGAAAAGGCTCAGAAAAGGTTCTTGTTTTTCTGGCCTCCCGAGTAGCGCAGCGGTCTAAGGCGCTAGAGGCGTCACTACAGACCCGGGTTTGATCCCAGGGTGTGTCGCATCTGGCTGCAACTGGGAGACCCATGAGGCGACGCACAATTGGCTCAGCGTCGTAAGGGGAGGGTTTGACCGGCCAGGATGTCCTTGTCCCATTGCGCTCTAGCGACTCCTTGTGGAGGACCGGGCGCATGCACGCTGACTTCAGTTGCCAGCTGTATGGTGTTTTCTTCCGACACATTGGTGTGGCTGCCTTCCAGGTTAAGTGAGCAGTGTGTCAAGAAGCAGTGCGGCTTGGTGGGGTCCGTATGGGAGTTGCAGCAATGGGACAAGACTGTAACTACCAATTGGATATCACGAGAAAGGAGTATTTAATAAATGTAAAAAAGTTATTATTTTCAAGGAAGCTAAGATCCTTTGATGTCTGCCTAAAAATGCTCCATATGTTGCATAACAGTGTTTTGGCTAGTGTCTTGTTCTACAGTATGATCTACTGGTGGTGATATCATAACGGATGATGCTAACAAGTTGAACAAAATCATAAAGAAAGCTGGTTCTACCATCTGCACCCACCAGGACAATCTAGAGCCCATTCTGGATAAGCAGATCTTCAAGATGCTCAATAGCATAGAGACCAACACCAACCATGGTATCTGCTTGGGGCAACGCAGTGCAATGGCAGACAGATTTATATTAGCTATGAGAATACCTTATGCTATGAGGCTTTTTAAAAAATATATTTGTTTTTAAATATCCATTGATGATGTCTTGTTTGTGTATTTATTGGTGTTGTACTGTATGTATTAGCTGGTGCAACAACATTTTCCCTTTAAGGGATTATTAAAGTACTATTTGATCTAAACTGACCCTATAGGATCCTTACAGATTAATCACGCAATACTATACCACCAATGGTTAATTATACAACAACAATATTCTTGTAATAAATGCTTTGTTTCACTGTAAGATAGCATTTGTTGAAATGTGTATTTTGCGAACAGATGTTTTTATTTTCAACACAATACCTTATGTGAGGAAACACATTTAATACCCAAAGTCACAACCTGGTCTCAGAGCATTTCGTATTATTCTGTACGTCAATCCGAGACACTCCCTTTAGGATGAGATGTTACGTTTCGTATGGTATGTATTAATTTGTGGATGTCCATCATCCATTTCATACGATGTACAATATGTAGAATATGTTACGGATTTGCTAAACGTACAATATGTTAAGAATTTGCAAAACATATATGTTATATATATATATATATATAGCTATGTTAGCTAGGTGGCTAATGCTAATATTAGCTAGCTGGCTAATTTTAGCTAGGCTAGGGGTTGGAGTTAGGTTAAAGGATTAATGTTAGGGGAAGGTTTAGCTAAAAAGGTTAAGGTTAGGGTCATGGTTAGCTAACATGCTAAGTAGTTGCAAAGTAGTTAAAATAAGTAAGTAGTTGAAAAGTTGCTAATGACCTGAAATGCTAAAGTTGTACGTGATGAGATTCAAACATGCAAACTTTTGGGTTACTCGACGTTCACGTTACCCATCCAACCACCCTCTTTCGTTTTTGCCTTCAGTAACCTTCTGTGTTATGTAACCATCCCAAACGTAGCATATCATACTAATTTGAGTGTCCCGGATTTCCATTTATTATGTTACGTGTAGTCTATGAGACCAGGCTGAAAGACATAGCAAATATATTGTCTCTTTTAACAGGAAAAAGCAAACAAGACTATAGGCCTAATGGCCAACAGCTTGCCTCAGTCACTACCACTTTGCTGGTCATTGTCTCTGTCCTTTCATCTGGACTTTCAAGAGAAAACAAGCGCTGTGGAGGCCAGGATAGTGACTCTGCTCATAGTTGAACTGGGTGTTTTGCATATGATACAACTATTGAGACTGTTTTCTATGTTATTAATGCACTGTTGTGTTTTTTTCTTCAGCAGTGCACAATGTCTGCCCAGAAGTTTTGCAAGCAACTTTATTTGGACTGTTGATGTTCACAATGCATTCTGGGAACAAAAAAAGAAGTTGACTGACTTTAGCAAGTAAAAGCATGAATTTAGCAAGAATAAGGCAGTGATCTCTGTGATTCCCTTTCAAAATAAAATACCTGCGATGAAACTGGTACAAAATTATACAAATGGTTGAAATGCATACCAAACGTGGAGTAAGTGCCATGCTGAACAGGGTTGTTTTTTAGGCAAATTGCAATAATTATTGGTCACTGTTTTACCGCCAGGTGATCTCTCATTAAACCGCCAATACAGGCTAAGATCACACACACTGTGGATCTCAATTGCAATCATTATAGGCCAACATATTACCGCTCCTGCTTAAGCTAGGTCATGTTAACTTAAAGCCTGCTAGTTGAGCAGACTATTGCAGATTCATCGGGTTGACAATCATTCCATGCAACTAAAATAAAGTATTTCTTTGTTTACTACGACAAATCTACTCTGGCAATTTACCTTGCACATTTTAAACATTGAAAACTCATTAAACATTGAAAACTCATTAGTGATCACCTACAATTTTTAAATGTTTAGTTTATGTAATCCATTCATTTACAACTTGGCTTAATGAAAAAGGACTATGGTCATTTCTTCCCAAGAGTGAAAAATATATCATTCCTGAACTGTCCACATTTGAAATTTGAAACTGAATCGAGCCATTCAGGATTGTCTTATATTTTGTATTCAAATAGAAATGTAGTCTAATAAAGTTAATTTCAGTGGCAGAAATTATATTATATAAATTAAATTATAAAATACAAAATAATAGATCTGATATCAATAATGCCACAGATGTTGAGATACTGCAGTGGCTTAGGATGAAATGAAATGTTTGTTTGATATATACTCCATTATTACTATGAGTATTTTAAATTCATTAATTAAAAGTCTTTTTTTCGACGCTCAAATCGGTCGTCATTCATAAGGGCATCACAGAATATGTGAAAAGTCACAAGTGAGCTTAATGGATACCACTGTACCCTAAGCCTGTATGTGCACTTTTATGATTTTATAGTTTAAAAAAAATCGGATTTATTGACAACCAAACATTGACATTTCATTCGTAAGCAGTCAATATAAAAAAATATATTTCTTTTTTAAATCACTTGCGCATCTGAGTTGCAGGTGTGTGGGATTAATTTCATTACTTCTAAGAAAAGAGAAACTAGCACCCTGATCTTGGTAATGTTGGCAGGAAAGTATCATGTCACAAGGCGAGACCCAAATGCAGACACAGGAGGCAGATGGTTGGAGTCTTACAATGTTTATTAATCCAAAGGAGTAGGCAAGAGAATGGTCGTGGACAGGCAAAAGGTCAAAACCAGATCAGAGTCCAGGAGGTACAGAAGGGGGAGGCAGGGTAGCCTAGTGGTTAGAGCATTAGACAAGGAACCGAAAGGTTTCAAGCTCAAATCCCCGAGCTGACAAGGTACAAATTTGTCATTCTACCCCTGAACAAGCAGTTAACCCACTGTTCCTAGGCCATCATTGAAAAAATATAGTTAAATAAAGGTCAAATAGAGTGGCAGGCAGAATGGTCAGGCAGGTGGTAACAGATTCCAGAACAGGCAAGGGTCAAAACCAGAAGGACTAGAGTCCTAAAATGAGAAAAGGCATTGCAGGAAAACTGGGAAAACCCACTGGTAGGCTTGGACATACAAGACTACACAGAGTGACAGGGTCATTGTATCCTTCATGCTGTAGAAGGACAGAGTACCTGACTTGTGATCCAGGTACACTCCTACTCTGGAGGAGTGAGGACATGATACTTTAGTCTCAACATAAAGCACCGTAAACTCCAGGACTTATCATTGTGGCAAAATCTGTTCTTAGATTTTATTGGTCACATACACATAGCTAGCTTTTGATCCACGCGAATGTGGCATGCTCTGGTGTGACGCACGCAAAAAAAAGACTGCATCTGTAGGAATGGTTTCCTGGACACATATTAGGCCTATAGGTTTCATTCAGATTAGTGCATTTGGACATTTTCTAAGCAACTGCAGTTCTGTACAGGAAATCCAGCTATGGAAACCAAAACTCCATAAAGAACTCCATAGAGAACTCCACAGAGAACTCCATAAAGAACTCCATAGAGAACTCCATAGAGAACTCCATAAAGAACTCCACAGAGAACTCCATAAAGAACTCCATAGAGAACATAGAGAACTCCATAGAGAACTCCATAGAGAACTCCATAAAAAACTCCATAGAGAACTCCATAAAGAACTCCATAGAGAACTAAATAGAGAACTCCATAGAGAACTCCACAGAGAACTCCATAAAGAACTCCATAGGGAACTCCATAGAGAACTCCATAAAGAACTCCATAGAGAACTCCATAAAGAACTCCATAGAGAACATAAAGAACTCCATAGAGAACTCCATAGAGAACTACATAGAGAACTCCATAAATAACTCCATAGAGAACTCCATAGAGAACATAAAGAACTCCATAGAGAACTACATAGAGAACTAAATAGAGAACTCTATAGAGAACTCCATAAAGAAATCCATAGAGAACTCCAGAGAGAACTATATAGAGAACTCCATAGAGAACTCCATAGAGAACATAAAGAACTCCATAGACAACGCCACAGAGAACTCCATAAAGAACTCCATAGAGAACTCCATAGAGAACATAAAGAACTCCATAAAGAACTCCATAGAGAACATAAAGAACTCCATAGAGAACTCCATAGAGAACTCCATAAAGAACTCCATAGAGAACTCCATAGAGAACTCCATAGAGAACTCCATAAAGAACTCCATAGAGAACTCCATAGAGAACTCCATAAAGAACTCCAAAGAGAACTCCATAGAGAACATAAAGAACTCCATAGAGAACATAAATAACTCCATAGAGAACTCCATAGAGAACATAAAGAACCCCATAGAGAACTACATAAAGAACTCCATAGAGAACTACATAAAGAACTACATAGAGTACTCAAAAGAGAACTACATAGAGAATTCCATAAAGAACTCCATAGAGAACTAAATAGAGAACTCTATAGAGAACTCCATAGAGAACTACAGAGAACTCCATAAAGAACTCCATAGAGAACTACATAGAGAACTCCATAGAGAAATCTATAGAGAACATAAAGAACTCCATAGAGAACTCCATAGAGAACTCCATAAAGAATCAAATCAAATCAAATTTATTTATATAGCCCTTCGTACATCAGCTGATATCTCAAAGTGCTGTACAGAAACCCAGCCTAAAACCCCAAACAGCAAACAATGCAGGTGTAAAAGCACGGTGGCTAGGAAAAACTCCCTAGAAAGGCCAAAACCTAGGAAGAAACCTAGAGAGGAACCAGGCTATGTGGGGTGGCCAGTCCTCTTCTGGCTGTGCCGGGTAGAGATTATAACAGAACATGACCAAGATGTTGGTTCTTTTTAAAGAACTCCATAGAGAACATAAGGAACTCCATAGAGAACTCCATAGATAACTACATAGAGAACTCCATAAAGAACTCCATAGAGAACATAAACAACTCCATAGAGAACTCCATAAACAACTCCATAGAGAACATAGAACATAAAGAACTCCACAGAGAACATAAAAAACTCCATAGAGAACTCCATAAAGAACTCCATAGAGAACATGAAGAACTCCATAGAGAACTACATAAATAACTCCATAGAGAACTTCATAGAGAACTCCATAGATAACTCCATAGAGAACATAAAGAACTCCATAAAGAACTCCATAGACAACTCTATAGAGAACTCTATAGATAACTCCATAGAGAACTCCATAGAGAACTAAATAGAGAACTCTACAGAGAACATAAAGAACTCCATAGAGAATTCCATAGAGAACTACATAGAGAACTAAATAGAGAACTCCATAAAGAACTCCATAAAATCCCCTCTTAGTATTTTTCGTATTTTAGTATTATTTAAAATTTCGGATCATTTCCACCCACCTGTAGTGGAGATTATTGTCCATTCTTCTGTAAGGACGTTTTCTAGTTTCTCTCTCAGCTAAGACACAGCCTCACTCGCATCTTCAAAGCACTGATGAGGATAGGCAATGAGGCTAGGTACGTCTGAAGGTGCACTGTGACTGGAGAGAGACTGATAACCCTGGAGAGAAGGGGGGAGAGACTGAGAGAAATAGCGAGGCAGGCACATGAACACAGACAGACAGTGTGAGGCAGCTTGATGTACAAGTACACCCCCTAGACAGGACGCTAGTCTATCTCTTGTTTCTGTAGTGTGAGGCAGCTTGATTTACAAGTACACCCCTTAGACAGAAGTTAGTCTATCACAGGGTCGTACCCCACCCCCCTTCTATCTCCTAAATGCTGAGTACCAAGCAACAGCAAGAGGAGTTTAGACTAAACTATAGACTTGTAAATGGGCATTAATAACGATAATAGGGTTAAATATTAAACAGCAGCACAGTTTTCTGAATTTACTCTGAGAATGTTTCATATGCATATCAGTGAGACTTTGACTGATAAACACATGTGATTTAGCTTCACCCTTTTACTGGCAATCCTGAACATAGTCATCAAACTGGTTAACCAGGAAGGTCCCCTGGTAAATATGGACCTAAACTATGGTTCCTACACTGTAACAGCAATATGCATGTTCCATAAGAAAAATCCAGGGGTGTATTCACTAGGAACCAAGGTGTGAGACAAGTTAATATACTATAATAAATGTTGAAACGTTTCCATATTTTCGATCATGTTTGCCTTCACAATTAATGAAGTGTTCATTTTACACAGTTTACAGGATAGTACTATTATTTTGAAGATAGAAATAAAAACCACGAACCGGAAGTGCTTCGTTACTGTTGTAGCGGTCACAACACCGAGCCGAAAATCGCACTGTCAACGTCAGACAAACATCCCCCAAAAACTGATTATAAGACAGCTTAGAAAAACGTTAGAAATATGGACGACGACGTGTTGACAACTTTGAAAATATTGATAATTGGTGAGAGTGGTGTCGGCAAGTCAAGGTAAGATAGTATTTTTTGTTTTTGAAGTTTTGCTCATTACAGGAAGGCTATTTAGCCTAGTAACGTTATCTTGAGCTAACCTTAGCTACACTATGTAACTTTTCTTAGGTAACACATTAGCTAACGCTAGCTGTATAACCAGCTGCATCCGTTTGTCCTTTTGAATTGGGAATAAAAATAACTTTCCTACACTTGCTTTTTTATCATCTTACTTGATGATTATTTAAATATTTGCAGGTAAATTACTAGCTACGTGTTAGTTATCTTTGTCTAGTAGAACCAATATCTGCTGGGTAAACGAAACGACGAGTAGCTTTCTGGGTACAGAGGAGATCTTGTCACATCCTCGTTTGCCCAGATACCGGTTGATCTACAAGCTAGCTATCTGGAACTGGTGGTATGTGGCAAACCCACCCCAGCCCTTGTTAGTTAGCTAACTAAATAGTTTTCATAGGTTGTGGGTTAGGTAGGCTATCTGGTGTGTCAGTGTTAAAATGCCTGCTCTCAGACGTGGTGTTTCCCTTCTGTATCCCAAACAGTCTTCTCCTGAGATTCACAGACGATACTTTTGACCCAGACCTGGCAGCAACCATAGGTAAGTCCTAAAGGAGTATGCCCCAGTGCACTGTTAATGGGAAGGGGAAAACACAGCATTCCCACTCTTAACAGCCGTTTTGACACCGTTGCTAGGCCTTATGTGACAATGGAATATTGTTATGTCTCACACATTAGGCTATTCAAATTTATGGGTCACCACTTGAGTCTGCTCCTGCCTCCCTCTTTTTGACACAGGTGTGGATTTCAAAGTAAAAACAATTGCAGTGGATGGGAATAGTGCCAAGCTCGCTATTTGGGTAAGTGTATGAAAATGTAATGTCATTCAAAGCTCTTTCACTGTAATTAGGTAGATTTTTCTAAGGTGTGGCCAACGTACTCTGTGAAGTGAACATCAGGAAATTCACTTAAAAAAAAAAAAAATTAACCCCTTTTTCGTGTTATCCAATTGTTGTAGTAGCTACTATCTTGTCTCATCACTACAACTCCCGTACGGGCTCGGGAGAGACGAAGGTTGAAAGTCATGCGTCCTCCGATACATAACCCAACCAGCCGTACTGCTTCTTAACACAGCGCGCATCCAACCCGGAAGCCAGCCGCACCAATGTGTACACCGTGCACCTGGCAACCTTGGCTAGCGAGCACTGCGCCCGGCCCGCCACAGGAGTCGCTGGTGCGCGATGAGACATGGACATCCCTACCGACCAAGCCCCCCCTAACCCGGATGACGCTAGGCCAATTGTGCATCGCCCCACGGACCTCCCGGTCGCGGCTGGTTTACGACAGAGCCTGGGCGCGAACCCAGGGACGGCACAGCTGGCGCTGCAGTACAGCGCCCTTAAACCACTGCGCCACCCTGGAGGTGGAAATTCACATTCTTAAAGGGATAATCTGCAGTGCAAACAAAAACAAAGTTGCCACCTGCCAGTGTTTTGGTAAATAACGGATGGTGAACCAGTATCTGTGTGTTATAGACCTCTCTAATGCCCAGAAAGCTCTGACTCAGACTCTCATTCACCAGCTCTGCAAGCATTATAATGTAAAAATATGTTTATCACCAAATAAGGAGTTTCACTGAGCAGCGATTTTTCATTTACGCCGTTACGGCTGGTATGTACTTATAACAAAGGTCAAAATAAATAATGTACAAGCAACTGAACAATGCCTGTTGTAGTCTTCTGACCTGTGACCTTTCTCGGTTGCAAGTATGTTTTAATTTATTTATTTTTGACTTTTTGTTGGAAGTACATACCAGTTGTAACGGGAGTAAATTAAGAGTTGCTCAACGAAACTTTATATTTGGTGATAAACAAACATATATTTTGACATTTGTTGAATCAGAGCTTTCTGGGCGTTTTTATAACGCACAGATACTTGTTCAGGCATGGAGAAATGTATCCACTCTCAACATCATAGACACAGCTATGGACTGACCATCTATGATATCAAAATTTAGTTTTGAGGCTAAACAGTGTTTTTGTTGTTGTTTACAATTACATTGTTTAACAACATTCACTTTGTTCTGGTGTTTTAAAAGACACTGGAAAAACATGTGTTTGTTTGGCTCAAACATTAAGGTTGTTTCAGCAGGCACAAAAAAAGGTTTTGAAAATGAGTCGATACGCGCATTTTGATTTCGCCTGTCCAAACCAGACGCGAACAACCGATTTCTTTTGGGTGCAGGTTCAAAATACATATGAAACATTAATGGACATTTGGCTAACTAGATGTTGCTAGCTAGTTTGACCTGGGGTTGGACATTGGGTTGTTATTTTACCTGAAATGCAAATAGTCATTTTCTGATTATTTTATGCAAACATGACTGTCCTTGGGTCCATGTTATTGTACATTCAGATAGGTTACCTCCTAAGTTTCAGAACGTTTGTTCCTTTCCTGCCTCCTGAACACATCCCAAGATGTTCTATTTCAGAATAACTACAGACAGTGCCTTCAGAAAGTATTCACACCCCTTGACCTTTTTACACATTTTGTGTTACAGCCTGAGTTTTAAATTGATACTTTGTCACTAGCCTACTAAATCATGTCAAAGTGGAATTATGTGAGTCATTAGGTATTCAACCCATTTGTTATAGCAAGCCTAAATAAGCTCAGGAATAAACATTTGCTTAGCAAGTCACAATATGTTGCGTGGACTCACTCTGTGCAATAATAGTGTTTTAAAATGATTTTTGAATGACTACCTCATCTCTGTTTTTTAATTTTACCTTTATTTAACTAGGCAAGTCAGTTAAGAACAAATTCCTATTTTCAATGACGGCCTAGGAACAGTGGGTTAACTGCCTGTTTAATAAAAAAAAAAAATTTAATGTGCAAATATTGTACAATTCAGGTGTGGAAAGCTCTGAGAGACTTACCCAGAAAGGCTCACAGCTGTAATCACTGCCAAAGGTGGCTCTAACATGTGTTGACTCAGGGGGTTGAATACTTATCTAATCAAGATAGTGTATGTGTAGATGGTTGACAAAACCATTTATCACCTTGTAACACAACAAAATGTGGAAGAAGTTCAAAGGTGTGACTCCTCCTTTCTGAAGGCACTGTAGAACAGCTTGTTCAAGGATAGAGTTGCAAGCACCATGGGATTGCACCATGAGATGGTGCTATTGTCTAATGTGTCACATAGAGAAGCTATGACGGCGGAAGGTTGTCCTCCCAAAGTCAAATCCACGACCCTAGCAGGACCTGGGAAGATTGACATGTTTTAGTATTTACTAAATGTGAAGCTCTTCATAGTCTCATCAAATTTTGATAATTGTGACTCATCAAAAAAAAAAAAATCATAAACTAATTGAAAAGGTTGTTATAATTCCTATCCATAATGTTGCGTGTTGATACTTTCTATGAAGTGAATTCCTCTTGACGCTGGCTTGGCATGGGTAACAGTTTCTGTGTTCAGTGCTGAAAATTGACGCTTTCTCTCATTGACGCCGGTTGTTGTTGTTGACTTTTGGGCCTGTTAGGACACAGCAGGACAGGAGAGGTTCCGGACCCTGACGCCCAGCTACTACCGTGGTGCACAGGGAGTCATACTGGGTGAGTGTTTGTTTGACCAACAGTGGTGAACATATATTATCACGTCTGGAGCCGTATGTACTAAACATGCTGAACTAGGATCAGGTTCCTCCTGGCCATACGATCTTAGACATTATGATGTGAAATTACGAAGCAGTCCCTGGTCTCCCAAAAATGAGGTGCCTATTTCAAATACTCCATTCAACTCACATTCTCAATTCTGAACCTCTAGTACTGTGGACCTCCACAGTATGATTTCCGTACCCCCACCCCCCCCCCGCGCTTGTATAACACATTTTAATTGTAGATCTGGATAAGGTACAGACACTGTTAATCTCCTCTTTTTGCTGTTAGTGTACGATGTCACTAAACGGGACACGTTCACTAGGCTGGAGAACTGGCTGAATGAACTGGAGACTTACTGCACACGGAACGACCTCGTCAAAATGCTGGTTGGGAACAAGATTGATAAGGAGGTGGGTGTCCCAGTGCATTGTGGGTCATACCTGTCTGGCATGAATCTGTCTTTTCAGCTGCGCTTCTCTTATTGTCACCTAGCTGCCATTGTCTCCAGTGTTGGATGCAACAAATGCAACAAATAAAGTCCTATCACTTAGCAATGTTTCGTGTTGCTGGTATTGTACCTGATGCCGTTACACATTCCACAGGCTAACACCTGTTATGTGAACCCATTGTTAAATTTGACAGTTCAGTTTTTTTTGTTTCAGGAAAACCGTGTAGTTGACCGAAACGAAGGCCTTAAGTTCGCAAGGAAACACTCCATGCTTTTTATTGGTAAGTTCTTGGGTCTTTGTAAAATAGCTGGGCGTCTGAGTACAATAACCCGGATACTCAAGTTAATGGGGTCTACTACTTAGATCTCTTTCACCGTTTGGTGAGTAAATACCAGTTGGGGACTAGCTTTTACAACAAGTGTGCAGACTCTTGAATTCGGGCACAGATGTCATCCTGTAACTCTCCATTTGACATTCCTAATCTCCACTGTCAGCACAACACTGAAGGATGCAGCCCTTCCAGGAGAACTGGATTACGATCGCAAATCTGCAGTCAATCATCTATCAAACCTCATGTCTACATGTGTTTCTATTTCCCAGCTCCAATCGCCTCCTGAAATTAGGTTATAGCATTTCTGAAGACTTTCCATTTTAGAATGACTAAATTAAAGGTTTTGAAAAGGGTTTATGGAAAAGGGTCATGTTTTTGTTTCTATGTGCCGTGTAGGCTACACAGTGCCCAGTGTGTGTGTGTGTGTGTGTGTGTGTGTGTATGTATACACACACACACACAACTTTTTCTTGATGCGAACATTCATATTTTATGAATGCTGAATGTGCATGTCTACACATGTCAATCTAAACTACCCAAATCAAGATCATCATCATCATCATATGTCAGAAAATCAACAGAGTAAAGATATCTCCTTAGTGTATGGACTGGGTGAATCAGACATCACTCTCGGGGTGAAGAAATCCATCCCAGTCCGATGTTGTAATGGCACTTGTCATGCACATATTTTGATGCATTAAAAAAATCAGCTACTGGGACTTGAACTGAAATAGTCTGAAAACGTATACCCACTGTCACTTTTGCTCCCATTTTATTCAAAACAGACCCTAAAATAGTTTTGAAGTGAGTTGTTGTTGTTGCATCCCCCTTAACACTAATATCACACTAATGTGCCCTTCCACTTTTGTAGAGGCCAGTGCTAAAACGCGGGATGGTGTCCAGTGTGCCTTCGAGGAGCTGGTGGAGAAGATTCTCCAGACTCCAGGGCTTTGGGAAAGCAACGCCCAGCCACGGGGCGTTCAGCTGGGGGACCAGGAGCAGCGCGGGGCTGGAGGCTGTGGAGGATATTGTTCCGTACTGTAAACCTGGAACCAACCCAAACGGCATACTGGAAACCAGAACCTGAGAAGGATATTAAGAGTCCGTTAATATACTGTGTGTGTGTGTTTTATATACTGAGTCACGGCAAAGGGTTCATCTGCACTTTCCGATGTCTCGGTACAAAGGGACTTTGCGGTTTGCACTCTTCCTGTAACGCCAGCCAGTTGTCACAGTGCGTCGTGTTGAGAACACAG
The DNA here is from genome assembly GCF_034236695.1 of Oncorhynchus nerka. Taxonomy (NCBI): domain Eukaryota; kingdom Metazoa; phylum Chordata; class Actinopteri; order Salmoniformes; family Salmonidae; genus Oncorhynchus; species Oncorhynchus nerka. Next base: position 87,810,794 of record NC_088415.1, read on the forward strand.
TTGATTTTCATCACGTGTAAAATATCACGCTAAAGGAGGTACATTTGTTTTATCGTATCAAGTTTGTTAACCACACCAAGTCACGTGTAAGTCTTGTCGAACACAGGATGGTGAAACGGGGTCTTCTCTACACTATATTTAATACCTTCTGCTACACGTTTATGCAATACGTTATGAATAGGATCATTGCGTCATGTCAAGTACCTACCAAGTTATACCGCAGTTATAACCTTCGCTATTTATGTCGTTTTCTACTTGATGAGTAGATCTGCATGCCTTAACTATGGTTACCGTAGGACCAATAGATGAAGGTAGAGTCCTTCGATGTGGGGTGGGGCTTCAGACCTTCCACGCGCCTTCACTTTGTCCTAGCTAGTGTTTTGTAGGTCTATAACCCCCCCCCTCCCCATAAGCACTTCGTAACAGCTGACAGGCATTCATCACGCATTGTGCGCCTAGTCATAGACAGACATCCATTTAACGTGGAAGAAGAGTGTACGCTTCAAACGTATCCATCCCACTGGTTGACAACCAATTGTCATTTATTTTTATCCCCTTCCATTTTATTTACTTGGTGATTTCTCTATTCAAAGCTGTTAAATATTTTATATTTTCTTCCACTTTTTATTTCCTGATGTGGGAACATGCATGCAATGTTTTACGTCTTCGTAAACCACAGTCCATGTGGCGTTGATATAGCCTAGTGATGTGCTTATCCATAGCTGTTACTGGCTCAAATGTTGAAGGGGGAAAAAAGTTACCAGTTTATTATTAAAGCTATTGCAAAATAAATAAAAAAATTCTTTTTTTTTCTCTCAAAAAACAAAAAATCTACTTGGTTTCATTCTGACCTAGCTGGCCAATCAATCAATCAATCAAGCCTTCTTATGACATAATGTGCGTTAGTTCAAGCATGCTTATGGATGTTCAGTGTATCCCGTGGTCTGGAAAAGGGATGCATTTACATGGATCAGCCCAACAGGTTTCTCTCATGCCCGTCTTGTTAAATGGTCCACTCCGTAACATATTACACACAGTCATGTGACACCACACGTACATGCAAAAACTCATTGTCAAGACAGATTTGAGTCTGTATCTGTAGCAAGATATACAGTATGTTTGTTGCATGTTTTGCTATTTGAATTTTAAATAATGATCCTGTTTATTTGTTGTATCTTCAGTTTTTGTCTGACCTTTTATTTTTTAAGTGGGCTTGTTTTCCATCTATGAATCACCTTATGAATATCTATACCATAACATTCAAATGACACTTGTAAGTGGTGTTGTGCTCGGTCATGACATGGACATTTTGTATTATTTCAAACTGAAATAAAAGACAACAGGAAGAAGAGGAATGTTCTGGTTTTGAGTTTGTTGTTCGAGTTGCCTCGAGAGCACAATTTTTCTACTGCAATAGGCTATTTTTACGAGCTGAATGTTTGTGGGGAATGCGCATACCGGTATTCTTTAACTATTTGTTTTCTTATGATAATCATATCTTTGATTAGTCCAAACGTCCATTATTTGTTGAAACTGTATTCAATGTTAGCTATACCTAACTCAGTCCAAAAAATTAATAACACCTTCCTGATATTGAGTTGCAACCCCCCCCCCTCCCTTTTGCCCTCAGAACAGCCTGAATTCATCAGGGCATGGACTCTACACGGTATCAAAAGTGTTCCACAGGGATGCTGGCCCATGTGTCAAGTTGGCTGGATGTCCTTTAGGTGGTGAACCATTCTTGACACGGGAAAATTCAGAATGTTATTTGATTTGAAACTGTTGAGCAAGAAATCCAGCAGCATTGCAGTTCTTGGCACAAACCCGGTGCACCTGGCACCTACTTCCATACCCTGTTCAAAGGCACTTAAATATTTTGTCTTGCCCATTCACCCTGAATGGCAGACATACACAATCCATGTCTCCATGCTTAAAATCCTTCTTTAACATGTCTCCTCCTCTTCATCTACACTGATTGAAGTGGATTTGCTTGCTGCATGGCTTGCTGTTTGGGGTTTTAGGCTGGGTTTCTGTACAGCACTTTGAGATATCAGCTGATGTACGAAGGGCTATATAAATACATTTGATTTGATTTAACAAGTGACACCAATAAGGGATCATAGACTGAACAGGTGAAAGCTATGTCATGGAAAGAGCAGTGTTCATAATGTTTTGTCCACTCATTGGATAGATGTGAGAAACTTTCCTGATAAACTTCTACAGATCTAGCTCAACACGCAAGACTTTGAACACACTACTCATGATGTCACCAAAGCATGCGAAAGGGACCAGTGGAAAATGCTACTAAGCTATGTTTTAGGGTATTGTCTCAGAGCCCAATGTATGATTATGTGCGTATGTTCAGTGTCAGGAGAATGTCCCCAAAATGCATCATGATAAGTCCACTCTGTCAGATGGCCAATACAGTGATAAAAAAAGTTTAACGAGCAGATGTATGGTTGTGCAGCCTTAAAACTCATTCTATAAGACCGAGACATAAGTGGTTTCTGAGCAAAATAACAAAAAAAAATCATTTTTAGTGAGGTATAGCCTAGTGGGATAGGATTAGCAAGAGAAGTTGAACACGTTTCACATTTATTTAATCAAATGTATTATTTCAAAAGTATTTCCACTGCTATGTTGTGATAATATTTATACCTAGGATACAAATCCAGTCTTTTAAAAGTGAATATAACAAGTCATTGAGAATTTTTGAGAATTGAGAATTTTTCTTAAATAGTCAATCGTCAAAAACACAGTTCTCATGTAATCAAATATATCTCACGGTTACAATAAAGATATACACACATTGACCCCCCCAATGTCATTTTTTTATCGCTCAGACATTACAATCCGATAGAAATAAGGCAGGAAGTGGTGAATGAATGAGACTTGTTAACCGTGTAGTATACAGTTCCTTCAGAAAGGATTCATACCCCTTTGACTTATTCCACATGTTGTCATGTTACAGCCTGAATTCAAAATATATTAAATCCATTTTTTTCTTCTCTCTCACCCATCTACACACAATAGCCAATAATGCCAAAGTGAAAACATGTTTTTAGAAGTTTTTGAAAATGTAAATAAAGATATCACATTTACATAAGTATTCACACCCCTGAGTCAATCGTTTTTTTAGCAGCACCTTTGGCTACGATTACTGCTTTGAGTCGTCTGGGGTATGTCTGTATCAGCTTTGCGACTTCTGGGGTATGTCTGTATCAACTTTGCACATCTGAATTTGGGGATTTTCCTCCCATTCTTCCTTGGAGATTTTTCTCTAGCTCTGTTAAATTAGATGGGAAGTGTCAGTGAACAGCAATCTTCAAATCTTTCCACAGATTTTCAATGGGATTGAAGTTTGGGCTTTGGCTGGGTCACTCAAGGACTTTCACATTCTTGTTCTGAAGCCATTCCAGCATTGCTTCATTGCTTTGGCTGTATGCTTGCTGTCATTGTCCTGTTGGAACGTAAATCTTCACCCCAGTCTAAGGTCGTTTGCTTCTTTCTTTCTGAAGCAGGTTCTCATCAAGGATTTGCCTTTATTCTTACCAGTCTCCCAAGTCCCTGCCACTGAAAAGCATCCCCATAGAATAATGCTACCACCACCATGCTTCACAGTAGGGATGGTGTTAGACAGGTGATGAGCTGTGCCTGGTTTTCCCAGGCATTTTGCTTTCAGGCCAGAGAATCTTTTGTCTTATGATCTCTGTCTTTCACATGCCTTTTTTTGCAAATTCCAGGCGTGCTGTCATGTGCCTTTTTCTCAATAGTGGCTTCCATCTGGCCACTTTCCCATAAAGCCTAGATTGTTGAAATGTTGTAGAGACTGTTGTCCTTTTGGCAGGTTCTCCCATCTCAGACAAGGAACTCTGTAGTTCTGTCTGAGTGGTCATTGGGTTCTTGATCACCTCCCTGACCAAGGTCCTTCTTGCTTGGTTGTCCAGCCAGCTCTAGGCAGATTCTGGGTTGTTTCATATTTTTTCAATTTCCCAATGATAGACACCACTGTGCTCTTGGAGATTTTCGACATTCTAGAAATTGTTTTATACCCTTCCCCAGATACAGTATATGCCTCATCACAATTCTATCTGGGAGATCTACGGACAGTTCCTTGGACTTCATGATATAGTTTCTGCTTTGACATGCACTGTCAACTGTGAGACCTTATATATACAGGGGTGTTTCTTTCTAAGTCATTTCCAACCAGTTACATTGGCCACAGGTAGACTCCCAAGTTGTAATGAGATCTCAAAGGAAATTGATCAAAGGAAATTGGATGCACCTGAGCTCAATTTGAAGTGTCTTATGTGTCTTAATATTTATGTAAATTAGATTTCTGAGTTTCATTTGTAGACATTTAAAAAAATATATATTTTATCTTTGTCATTATGGGGTATTGTGTGTAGATGGGTGAGAGAAAAAAATAAATATTTAATCCGTTTTGTATTCAGGCTGTAACACAACAAAATGTGGAATAAGTCAATGGGTATGAATACTTTCTGAAGGAACTGTAGGTTATCTGGTAGGTGGAACTGTCCGTCTTGGAAGAAGAAGCCAGAAGCATTCCAAAGAAGCAAGAATCAGGTTGGCACAACATTGTCTCTGCTCCACTTTTCAGCATATTTAAAGTCATGTGGTTACTTGGACGTGCTTCAGTTCGACTGGTGGCTAGCCAAAGTCGGCTAGGCTAACCAAACGAGTGTGCTCGTAAACTCACTGAAGACCTTCGCTTGAAAAATGAGAAAATAGTACTGTTTGGCCATTTTGAGAAGCTGTAGCCAATATACACTTCCTAAAAAGAGTCAGAATGAATCTAAGATACAGTAACTCAAGAAATCGGTCATTGATTTTGCCGTGGAGATCGTAGTCACGTAATTACTAAGATGTTTGGTGCTGTATTTCTCAATGAAAAAATGTGCATGAAAACAAGTCGTCTCTCTCGTTGAATGACAACAAAGACTTTATTAAAGAATCCCTACAGTTGACCAATCATGGAAGAAGGTGCGAAAACTTTGAGTCCTAAACTTCGGTTGGCCTCTATAAAAAAAATGTTTTTTAAATGTGCCCGAAAATCTGAAAAAACACTTACTGGAGTCCAACACAAACAAAAATGTCACAAAATGGCGTATAATGTATATACAAACTCTTCCGAACCTGTTAGTCTGGGAAGCATGCGGACGCCTTTACTCCATACCCAGACCATGAGGTGAGACTACCAAAGGGGGGTTCACCTCATGGTGAAAACTGATGAAAACTGGTCTTTAGTATTGAAAAAATCCTCAGTTCTATTTTTGCTCTGAAATGTGCTACTATATTCTATCATGACTTCGATGCCACATTATTTTACAATACTGCTACAATGCTATTTATCTAATATTTGGAGCGTCAGGTAGCCTAGTGGTTAGAACGTTGGGCCACTAACCGAAAGGTTGCTAGATTGGATCACAGAGTTGACAAGGTAAAAGCAATCTGTCATATTCTACCCTTGAACAAGGCAGTTTACCCACTGTTCCCTGGTAGGCCGTCATTGTAAATAAGAATTTGTTCTTAACTGACATGCCAAGTTAAATAAAGGTTAAATAAAAAAATATTTACATTTACATCAAGGTAGCAATTTGTCCTTTCAGATTCCTCTCACATCAAAATCGAAAATGTTGAAACACTTTGACAGAGTAGGTAACTTTGCAAAGTTGGTCAACACTGTTTTTTACTGCAGTCCCTCTACACTTGTGTTAAGTCTTGAAAATCGCATTTTATTAAATTTTTTACCACAATTTAACATTGTAGGTTGTAATAACGTATAATATAAATTACAGGTTGCCTTTTGTAATTCAAATTGATTCAAGTGACCAGATTGGCCATGGTCCAGACGGTGTAGGTTGAAGATGCCCCTAGACGCTGATCTTGGTTCAGTTTTGCATTTTCCTCGCTAATTATTAAGGATAGGATTGGAGGAGGAGAAGCTGATCCTAGATCTGCGCCTAGAGGGAAATAGTGTCTAGACATTGAGTGATCATTGTCTAGACCACTTTGACAGTCTTTATCTCGGAGATGTGGGAAGACTTCTGGATGATGCAACTGGTGGGGGTGGGCCCTGTGGCGCAGCTGGTGGCGGAGGAGGGCCCTGTGGCGCAGCTGGTGGTGGTGGGCCCTGTGGCGCAGCTGGTGGTGGAGGAGGGCCCTGTGGCACAGCTGGTGGTGGTGGGCCCTGTGGCGCAACTCTGCCCCTGGGCCAAGTTAGACAGAGCCATGGCAGCGTGGATCTCCCTCCACTCTGCCACCTCCCTCCGCTGGCCTCTTTCACTCTTCCCATCACTGCAAAAGACATAAAGGAGAGCCCAGGCGGAGATTTAAAGACTGTATGGTACACTCCCCAGGATGAAATCGTCATACACAACAGGGAGACTTTCTACCTACAGACGACAGAAATGCATCTGCCTAGACTGCCATTATTTGCTCCTCCCAATGTGGGCATGCCAGAAGTGAAAGCCACATTATTACATGTTAATGAATGATTTGAAAAGTGAATATGTCTGCATCCTTGTGCAGCTAGATGTCTTTTACTCACTTTAAAGACATGCAGACGTAGAAGAGATCCATGAACAAACATACCTGTCACATCTAGTTGATGCAAAGTCCATCATGTCTGAAAAACAGAGAGAGACAAAAAAAATACTAAATTAAATGTATTGTGCAGAAAATTATGGAAACTGGAGACGGGAGTTTTCCAGAACCTGTACTTCACATATATGTACAGTGCCTTGCGAAAGTATTCGGCCCCCTTGAACTTTGCGACCTTTTGCCACATTTCAGGCTTCAAACATAAAGATATAAAACTGTATTTTTTTGTGAAGAATCAACAACAAGTGGGACACAATCATGAAGTGGAACGACATTTATTGGATATTTCAAACTTTTTTAACAAATCAAAAACTGAAAAATTGGGCGTGCAAAATTATTCAGCCCCCTTAAGTTAATACTTTGTAGCGCCACCTTTTGCTGTGATTACAGCTGTAAGTCGCTTGGGGTATGTCTCTATCAGTTTTGCACATCGACAGACTGAAATTTTTTCCCATTCCTCCTTGCAAAACAGCTCGAACTCAGTGAGGTTGGATGGAGAGCATTTGTGAACAGCAGTTTTCAGTTCTTTCCACAGATTCTCGATTGGATTCAGGTCTGGACTTTGAGTTGGCCATTCTAACACCTGGATGTTTATTTTTGAACCATTCCACTGTAGATTTTGCTATATGTTTTGGATCATTGTCTTGTTGGAAGACAAATCTCCGTCCCAGTCTCAGGTCTTTTGCAGACTCCATCAGGTTTTCTTCCAGAATGGTCCTGTATTTGGCTCCATCCATCTTCCCATCAATTTTAACCATCTTCCCTGTCCCTGCTGAAGAAAAGCAGGCCCAAACCATGATGCTGCCACCACCATGTTTGACAGTGGGGATGGTGTGTTCAGGGTGATGAGCTGTGTTGCTTTTACGCCAAACATAACGTTTTGCATTGTTGCCAAAAAGTTGAATTTTGGTTTCATCTGACCAGAGCACCTTCTTCTACATGTTTGGTGTGTCTCCCAGGTGGCTTCTGGCAAACTTTAAACGACACTTTTTATGGACATCTTTAAGAAATGGCTTTCTTCTTGCCACTCTTCCATAAAGGCCAGATATGTGCAATATACGACTGATTGTTGTCCTATGGACAGAGTCTCCCACATCAGCTGTAGATCTCTGCAGTTCATCCAGAGTGATCATGGGCCTCTTGGCTGCATCTCTGATCAGTCTTCTCCTTGTATGAGTTGAAAGTTTAGAGGGACGGCCAGGTCTTGGTAGATTTGCAGTGGTCTGATACTCCTTCCATTTCAATATTATCGCTTGCACAGTGCTCCTTGGGATGTTTAAAGCTTGGGAAATCTTTTTGTATCCAAATCCGGCTTTAAACTTCTTCACAACAGTATCTCGGACCTGCCTGGTGTGTTCCTTGTTCTTCATGATGCTCTCTGCGCTTTTAACGGACCTCTGAGACTATCACAGTGCAGGTGCATTTATACGGAGACTTGATTACACACAGGTGGATTGTATTTATCATCATTAGTCATTTAGGTCAACATTGGATCATTCAGAGATCCTCACTGAACTTCTGGAGAGAGTTTGCTGCACTGAAAGTAAAGGGGCTGAATAATTTTGCACGCCCAATTTTTCAGTTTTTGATTTGTTAAAAAAGTTTGAAATATCCAATAAATGTCGTTCCACTTCCTGATTGTGTCCCACTTGTTGTTGATTCTTCACAAAAAATACAGTTTTATATCTTTATGTTTGAAGCCTGAAATGTGGCAAAAGGTCGCAAAGTTCAAGGGGGCCGAATACTTTCGCAAGGCACTGTATTTTCATATCTGTGTGACTGTCTACGTTGTGTTTTCCAATATTTACGTGTGTGTGTGTGTGTTTTTTGTATGCAGTACAGTATTTGCGTGTGTGTGCGTGTGTGTGCGCATTACAGTATTTGCATGTGTGTGTGTGTGTGTGTGTGTGTTTGCTTTACACTATTTGCATGTGTGTGTGTGAACTTTAACTGCCCCAGAGGGCCTTAACTCACTGAAGTACTCTAGTCTAGCTGCTCTTAGGCACTCCGGCCAAAACAAATGCAATTATGTTTCTCCTCTGCCTTTGAGATGGAAAAATCCGATATCTGTGCGGTGTCATGAACACAGACGCTGTGTTTCCAGGTCTCCAGAGTTCGTTTGACTGTTATTTGGCTTTTTTATTTGTATTCCTTCCTCTGCCTTTGTTTCAACTGCAGTACATCCAAGATCATAGGAATGTGCATTAGAGTATTGTGTGAATAAGCGACATGTAATACTCCCTCTATGGATCTTTAGTGGCAGTGTCTCTCCTTCTGAGTGTGTTTGGTTCCTGTCATGCCCTAAACTGATTCAATCACCTTAAGTCAGTGTATTGATGGCTATCTCACCTTGGGTTCTTTGGATTTGAAGTGCTTTTGGAACGGTGTCATTGAACAGATGGAACGGTGTCGTTGAACAGATGGAACGGTGTCGTTGAACAGATGGAACGGTGTCGTTGAACAGATGGAACGGTGTCGTTGAACAGAGAACAGTGTCGTTGAACAGAGAACGGTGTCGTTGAACAGAGAACAGTGTCGTTGAACAGAGAACAGTGTCGTTGAACAGAGAACGGTGTCGTTGAACAGAGAACAGTGTCGTTGAACAGATGGAACGGTGTCGTTGAACATATGGAACGGTGTCGTTGAACAGAGAACAGTGTCGTTGAACAGAGAACGGTGTCGTTGAACAGATGGAACGGTGTCGTTGAACAGATGGAACGGTGTCGTTGAACAGATGGAACAGTGTCGTTGAACAGAAAACGGTGTCGTTGAACAGAGAACGGTGTCGTTGAACCGATGGAACGGTGTCGTTGAACAGATGGAACAGTGTCGTTGAACCGATGGAACGGTGTCGTTGAACAGATGGAACAGTGTCGTTGAACAGAGAACGGTGTCGTTGAACAGAGAACGGTGTCGTTGAACAGATGGAACGGTGTCGTTGAACAGATGGAACGGTGTCGTTGAACAGATGGAACAGTGTCATTGAACAGAGAACAGTGTCGTTGAACAGAGAACGGTGTCGTTGAACAGATGGAAAGGTGTTGTTGAACAGATGGAACGGTGTCGTTGAACAGATGGAACGGTGTCGTTGAACAGAGAACAGTGTCGTTAAACAGAGAACAGTGTCGTTGAACAGAGAACGGTGTCGTTGAACCGATGGAACGGTGTCGTTGAACAGATGGAACGGTGTCGTTGAACAGATGGAACGGTGTCGTTGAACAGAGAACGGTGTCGTTGAACAGAGAACGGTGTCGTTGAACAGATGGAACGGTGTCGTTGAACAGATGGAACGGTGTCGTTGAACAGAGAACGGTGTCGTTGAACAGATGGAACGGTGTCGTTGAACAGAGAACAGTGTCGTTGAACAGAGAACGGTGTCGTTGAACCGATGGAACGGTGTCGTTGAACAGATGGAACAGTGTCGTTGAACAGAGAACGGTGTCGTTGAACAGAGAACGGTGTCGTTGAACAGATGGAACGGTGTCGTTGAACAGATGGAACAGTGTCGTTGAACAGAGAACGGTGTCGTTGAACAGAGAACGGTGTCGTTGAACCGATGGAACGGTGTCGTTGAACAGATGGAACGGTGTCGTTGAACAGATGGAACGGTGTCGTTGAACCGATGGAACGGTGTCGTTGAACAGATGGAACGGTGTCGTTGAACAGAGAACGGTGTCGTTGAACAGATGGAACAGTGTCGTTGAACAGAGAACGGTGTCGTTGAACAGATGGAACGGTGTCGTTGAACAGAGAACGGTGTCGTTGAACAGATGGAACGGTGTCGTTGAACAGATGGAACGGTGTCGTTGAACAGAGAACGGTGTCGTTGAACAGATGGAACAGTGTCGTTGAAAAGATGGAACAGTGTCGTTGCCAGGGGTGTATTCATTACGGAAACTTTTACAGTTTAAAAACCAAACGGAAGCAAACAGAGCAAAACAAGAGTTTCTGTTGGACAAATTCAGGTACATAGATCACTTCCGTTTTGCAACAGAATTGGTGTAATGAATACGTTCCAGGTTGAAACTTAAATCTTACGGAAAATATGAGCTCAAATGTTGGATTTTCAATCTACCAAACACACTTTGTGTACTGTTTGGGTGTTATCATACATTTTGATGATATAGTTTATAAATGCGTAAGAATTAGTGTGTAATTTGCATGTTTGCACACACATTTTTCATGTGAACACAGCAGAACGGGCTCTCTGTTATGTTGAGTCGAGTCAGGCGGGTCAAGAGCCATGTTTCTTCAGGGAGCTATGAGCAAGAAAATTAGAGGCCAATTGCGAGCACACAAAATGCCGCTTTCAAAACGCACTGCCTGAAACATCTCAGACTCCGATTTCTATAGCAAGGTCCGGGCCAAAATCAACTACAGCTAGATAATAAATCGTCTGGCCTCTTTCACATTTTGCTACTGAATGTCTCTAATCTTTTTTGGTGGTTCTGACATTTCATTTTACCAAGGAAAATAGTAATTATTCTGGAAAACTCAGCACTAAATCAAAATGTACATGTACAGTTGAAGTTGGAAGTTTACATACACTTAGGTTGGAGTCTTGAAAACTCATTTTTCAATCACTCCACAAATGTCTTGTTAACAAACTATAGTTTTGGGAAGTTGGTTAGGACACAAGGCATTTTTTCAACAATTGTTTACAGACAGATTATTTCAATTATAATTCACTGTATCACAATTCCAGTGGATCAGAAGTTTACATACACTAAGTTGACTGTGCCTTTAAACAGCTTGGAAAATTCCAGAAAATGATGTCATGGCTTTAGAAGCTTCTGATAGGCTAATTGACATCATTTGAGTCAATTGGAGGTGTTCTATGTGTACCTGTGGATGTATTTCAAGTCCTACCTTAAGACTCAGTGCCTCTTTGCTTGACATCAAGGGAAAATCTAAAGAAATCAGCCAAGACCTCAGAAACAAATTGTAGACATGTACAAGTCTCGTTCATCAAATGCCTGAATGTACCACGTTCCTCTGTACAAACAATAGCACACAAGTATAAACACCATGGGACCACACAGCCATCATACCGCCAAGGAAGGAGAGGTGTTCTGTCTCCTAGAGATGAACGTACTTCGGTGCAAAAAGTGGAAATCAATCCCAGAACAACAGCAAAGGACCTTGTGAAGATGCTGGAGGAAACTGGTATAAAAGTATCTATATCTACAGTAAAACGAGTCCTATATCGACATAACCTAAAAGGCCATTCAGCAAGGAAGAAGCCACTGTTTCAAAACCGTCATCAAAAAGCCAGACTACGGTTTGTAACTGCACATGGGGACAAATATCGTACTTTTTGGAGAAATGTCCTCTGGCCTGATGAAACAAGAATAGAACTGTTTGGCCGTAATGACCATCGTTATGTTTGGAGGAAAAAGTGGGAGGCTTGCATGCCGAAGAACATCCTCCCAACCGTGAAGCATGGGGGTGGCAGCATCATGTCATGGGGGTGCTTTGCTGCAGGAGGGACTGGTGCACTTCACAAAATAGATGGCATCATAAGGTAGGAAAATTATGTGGATATATTGAAGCAACATCTCAAGATGTCAGTCAGAAAGTTAAAGCTTCGTCACAAATGGGTCTTCCAAATGGACAATGACCCCAAGCATAATTCCAAAGTTGTGGCAAAATGGTTTAAGGACAACAAAGTCAAGGTATTTGAGTGGCCATCACAAAGCCCTGACCTCCATCCTATAGAACATTTGTGGGCAGAACTGTTCAAGCGTGTGTGAGCAAGGAGGCCTAGAAACCTGACTCAGTTACACCAGCTCTGTCAGGAGGAAAGGGCCAAAATTCACCCAATTTATTGTGGGAAGCTTGTGGAAGGCTTTCCGAAATGTTTGACCCAAGTTAAACAATTTAAAGGCAATGCTACCAAATACTAATTGAGTGTATGTAAACTTCTGACCCACTGGGAATGTGATGAAAGAAAGAAAAGCTGAAATAAATCACTCTCTACTATTATTCTGACATTTCACATTCTTAAAATAAAGTGGTGATCCTCACTGGCCTAAGACAGGGCATTTTTACTATGATTAACTGTCAGGAATTGTGAAAAACTGAGTTTAAATGTATTTGGCTAAGGTGTATCTAAACTTCCGACTTCAACTGTAAATCATTATGGGCAAATTGAACTGTGCTTTTTTTTGTCTCTGCGCTCTTTATATTTTACAATAATTCTAGTTTAGTTTTCCTGATTGAATTTTTTTTTTACAAGACCTGTAAAAAGCATGTTAGTTCCTCTCAGACCAATTCTGATCTGGGAAACTGACTACAACAAATACAAAATACCTTGGCTGACTCTGAAAATAAAATGTAAATTCTGGTCATAGAAGTCCACTTAGTTCATGAACTCCTAAAGTCTTTTGCACAATCCTGGTCTTCAAGGGGATGCAGGAGCTGCTAGTTTTCACATCCCCTCAAAAGTTAGTCAGACATTGATTGGCAGTGGGGATAGACAAATCATCTGGTTCTAAAAATCAGTTGCAGATTGAGAGACATGGAAACCAAGCCACCAAGATTTAGAACTTTTTGGACAAAAGTTAATTTCCTGCAATTCTACTCATTTTGACATGGAGCGTAGAGAAAAGGTTTATCTTTTAAAGCAAGTTTGCTGCAATTCTACTCATTTTACCATGTGGCAGAAAGAAAGATGAGCAGTTTTACTAATTTCCTGCAATTCTATATATTTTCCTATAGAGTGGAGGCAAATGTTTGCAGTTTTTAATATGATAACTGACAATCAATGGGCCCCACCTTGGTTGGTAATTCGACCATGTTTACTACAAGTTTAGATAACTTGCTAATCTAAAATGTTTTTGCTGATATGGGCTAATTGAGTGACTGCTGATGCACAACCACATTTCTAAATTGAACCTGGTGTATTCTATTATTCTAACACCTCAACAGTAAGTTGAGACCCCGACTGAGTTCCTATTTGTTTTTACAATATTCTATTTACAGTACCAGTCAAAAGTTTGGACGCACCTACTCATTTCTTTATTTTGACTATTTTGTAGTGCAAATAAAGCGTGTTTGATGACCTGCCGTCATTTTGGACAACCCAGAAACAGCACTAATTAGCATAGGCATATTGACTAGTTTACTGTTTCCACTCCCACGCCAAGCAGCCCCTAAATACTCCAGGGACACAAACAGTTACAGTGTGCCTGTGACATCTGAAATCTTTCAAGTTTTCTGAATTTTATATTTTCTTTTGGAAGCCTACCCTAAAACTAAGTATTTTGTGACTTAATTAAGTAAAAACTTCCTGTGATATAAACTGTTATGTTTTTATTGAACAATTTAAGTCACAATTCTGAGATAAACAATTAGAAACTATACTGTCAACTCTGAGTGTGAATACAGTGGTTCCAACTTCCATGGAGAATTCTGTGGTGATTTAGTGACAGGGACCAAGCAGAAACACTCTGAAACGGCATCTGTACCAGAAACTTAGGCAAAAGTCCTCACGTCTCACCTTGGGGACAATAAAATATCAGATATTCTGTAATTGACCCTGTAATTGACTACGCATTCTAGAATATGGATAATGGAATTCACTGATCTGGATTTTTAAAGTAAGGGATTTAAATGTCAGCATAAATTCCTATTAGCTGTTGCTTTGGTTCCAGGACCTTTTGTGGAGTTTAGAGTTGTCTACCTGATTAAGGGCAGTTCTCCTAACTTCAGGTGAACCTGATTAAGGGCAGTTCTCCTAACTTCAGGTCAACCTGATTAAGGGCAGTTCTCCTAACTTCAGGTCAACCTGATTAAGGGCAGTTCTCCTAACTTCAGGTCAACCTGATTAAGGGCAGTTCTCCTAACTTCAGGTCAACCTGATTTTAAGGGCAGTTCTCCTAACTTCAGTCAACCTGATTTTAAGGGAAGTTCTCCTAACTTCAGGTCAACCTGATTAAGGGCAGTTCTCATAACTTCAGGTCAACCTGATTAAGGGCAGTTCTCCTAACTTCAAGTTTTTTGTTTATTTTTAATTTGTATTTCACCTTTATTTAACCAGGAAGGCTAGTTGAGAACAAGTTCTCATTTACAACTGCGACCTGGCCAAGATAAAGCATAGCAGTGTGAACAGACAACAACACAGAGTTACACATGGAGTAAACAATAAACAAGTCAATGACACAGTAGAAGTCAACCTAAATAAAGGCAGTTCTCTTAACTTCAGGTCCTGAAGGGCACACAGGTGTTAAAACAGGTGCCTATTTGTGTCTTGTTAAAGCTTTCAACATTGACAGATAAGACCAACTCAAGGAACAGAAGTTTGGCCAACCTAAAATGGCAAACGTTAACCCGACAAGCATTTCGCTTTGCAAATCTGTGCACCCAACTAATAAACTTGATTAGAAGTAAACTAGTTGGTTAGTGTTATGCCAAGCAAGTGAACCCACGACTTTGTCCAGTCGATATAAACATACAGTGGCATGAAAAAGTATGTGAAACCTTTGGAATGACCTGGATTTCTGCATAAATTGGTCATAAAATTTGATCTGATCTTAATCTAAGTCACAACAATAGACAAACACCGTGTGCTTAAACTAATAACACACAAATTGTTGTATTTTTCTTGTCTACATTGAATACATAATTTAAACAAACATTCACAGTGTAGGTTAGAAAAAGTATGTGAACCCCTATGCTAATGACTTCTCCAAAAGGTAATTGGAGTCAGGAGTCAGCTAACCTGGAGTTCAATCAATGAGACGAGATTGGAGATGCTGGTTAGAGGTGCCCTGCCCTCAAATGTTATGACCAATTTATGCAGAAACCCAGGTATTTCCAAAGGGTTCACATACTTTTTCTTGCCACTGTACATTAGCTGGTATGTCTGCGTATGCCGTGTCTTAGGTCGTGCTTATGGCAGTGTTTTGTAGACTTTATGGTTGGAGTTTTCAAGTAAAGTGTCACAATATAATGAGGAATGTGTGATCTCTTACACATAGGGTAGACAAAGCGTGTCTCTGCCTCGGAGGAAGAGGGCGAGACAAGGTCATCGTCACACTCGTTGGAGCTGAACGACCCTGAGTGGTTCCTGCGGCGGGACTTTGTGACGTCATCAGTGGTCGCCATTACGTGTCGTAGGGTGTCGTTAAGGTACCGTTTCAGCAAGCTGCTCTTGTACTTGGGCGGTGGAGAGATGTAGTCGTCACCGTAGGCGGGATCAGTCCTTTTCTCCTGTTTGATGACACTCTTGAGGGAGGGCCTGGAGATCTCTGATTGATTTGCTGGAGTTTGTAAGGGACATTCGTCATCTGCAACATGGGGGTAAACAAAAAAACATTGGCCTCCATCAATTGGTCTCCAAAAGAGCCTGAATATCTTTCTTTTTTTGGGGGGAAATCAGGTTTAATATTGTAGATAGATTGTAGATTCCATCAACGTAATTGTAGATTCCATCAACGTAATTGTCTGCATTATTTTCAATTCCCTTATATATTTTTATGTAAATATATACACACATAAACACACATATATATATATATATATATATATGAACTTGACATCTGTGTGTATATATATATATATATATATATATATATATATATATATATATATATATATATATACACACAGATGTCAAGTTCCTCGGCGTACACATCACTGAAAAACTGAAATATTCCACCCACACAGACAGTGTGGTAAAGAAGGCACAATTTGGCTTGGCACCTAAAACCCTCACAAACATTTACTGATGCACAATTGAGAGCATCCTGTCGGGCTGTATCACCGCCGGGTACAGCAACTGCACCGCCCACAACCACAGGGCTCTCCAGAGGGTGGTGTGGTCTGCCCAACGCATCCCCGGGGGCAATCTACCTGCCCTCCAGGACACCTACAGCACCCAATGTCACGGGAAATCCAAAAAGATCATCAAGGACAACAATTCCCGAGCCACTGCCTGTTCACCCCGCTATCATCCAGAAGGCGAGGTCAGTACAGGTGCATCAAAGCTGGGACCGAGATACTGAAAAGCAACTTCTATCTCAAGGCCATCAGACTGTTAAATAGCCATCACTAGCACATTAGAGGCTGCTGCCCTATATACATAGACTTGAAATCACTGGCCACTTTAATAATGGAACACTAGTCACTTTAATAATGTTTACATATCTTGCATTCCTCATCTTAAATGTATATACTGTATTCTATCCTATTCAACTGTATCTTAGTCTATGCCGCTCTGACATTGCTTGCCCAATATTTATATATTCTTAATTACATTCCTTTACTTTAGATTTGTGTGTATTGTTGTAAAATGGTTAGATATTACTTGTTAGATATTACTGCACTGTTAGAGCTAGAAACACAAGCTTTTCGCTACACCTGCAATAACATCTGCTAAACACATTTATGTGACAAATATGATTTGATTTGATATTTTTTAAAATATATTTTCGTTTATTATTTTCCCCATGGTTTTTTTGTGAGTGATTGTTTATTGTATTTTCGGTCTGTCATGTTGTGCGTGTATTTGTTACTTTGTATATTTGACATTTTGAGTAAAAGTATGTTGATTACTCATAGGACATAGTACCCATTACACCCACTCTTCAGCTCCACTCAACCCCTCTCATCGATCCACTCAACCCCTCTCATCGATCCACTCAACCCCTCTCATCTCTCCACTCAACCCCTCTCATCGATCCACTCAACCCCTCTCATCGACCCACTCAACCCCTCTCATCGATCCACTCAACCCCTCTCATCGATCCACTCAACCCCTCTCATCGATCCACTCAACCCCTCTCATCGATCCACTCAACCCCTCTCATCGACCCACTCAACCCCTCTCATCGATCCACTCAACCCCTCTCATCGACCCACTCAACCCCTCTCATCGATCCACTCAACCCCTCTCATCGCTCCACTCAACCCCTCTCATCGCTCCACTCAACCCCTCTCATCGACCCACTCAACCCCTCTCATCGATCCACTCAACCCCTCTCATCGACCCACTCATCCCCTCTCATCGACCCATTCAACCCCTCTCATCGATCCACTCAACCCCTCTCATCGCTCCACTCAACCCCTGTCATCGACCCACTCAACCCCTCTCATCGACACACTCAACCCCTCTCATCGCTCCACTCAACCCCTGTCATCGACCCACTCAACCCCTCTCATCGACACACTCAACCCCTCTCATCGACCCCCCCAACACCATCCAGTTTTTATTTTGATTTGCCACATATTTTTCAACTGTGCTGTGAAAGTTCTGAACCTTTTTATTCTCATAGTTTACAAATTGTAAATTAAAGATAATTATTTGTGCTAAAGGTATTATTATATTATTGATCGACTGACTATGACTTTTCAATTGGTACATTGAAAAATCTCTTCCCAACTATTTTGCTATCTATATGGCACAGCTGTCAATTTTTTGGTCCTTAAATTAAACTGGTATACTTTTTTATTTATCACAATTTTCTTTAACCAATTTCGGCCTTTAAAACCAGGGCCGACAGACAAGTTCCTTACTTTTCCCACCTTCTTACTTGCCTCTTCCATTTTTGCGGTCTCACGTTACTTTTTAAGTTTACTCTCTGCGGACACAAAGAAACTCTGGTCTTTATTTATTTTAGTTTGTACCTTATCTTTAACTCTGCATTGTTGGAAAAGGACCCGTGACATAAGCATTTCACTGTTAGTCTACAGCTGTTGTCTACGAAGCATGTGACAAATAACATTTTATTTGTTGAAAGGTAATCAACTCTATTACTTATTAACAAAATTACTCAGAGACAGTTGTTTTTGTATAACAGTATTGGCCAGTGTTAATTGTCAACTTTTTACAGAGTTACAGAAACTCTTTAAAAGTGTTAAATCCCCAACACTTTCTTAAGTAAAACATTAACTCTGTGTGGTACGGGACATTAGTTTATGAGTGTTACAATGAACAATTTTAGAGTTGATTTCACACTTGCAGTGTTGATATGTGTAACGCATATTTGTTGGAACTACATCCCCAGCTCTAATCTCGCTTAGTCTACCGGCAGCCCCTCTTACCCTCAGAGTTGGTGTCATCACTGCTGACACTAAGTCTCTCAGCGTTGCCCTGAACGTATTTGTTGTAGAGTTTGATACGTAGAGCCCAACTCAGGTCTGGCTGTCTCACTGTATTCTTCAGCCTCCGCCGGGCATTGGCAAACCAGTTTGAGACCTGCAGCATAAAGAGAAAGAGGAATTCAGGAACTTCAACTTGTCAACAAATATGTTTTTCACTGACTGGTTTCTACTTCTACTTCCATGGTTCATCCACATGATCCATGAATGACTAACATACCTCAGTTCCCCTGTACTAAAGTAACGTCTCAGTTCCCCTGTACTAAAGTCACGTCTCAGTTCCCCTGTACTAAAGTCACGTCTCAGTTCCCCTGTACTAAAGTCACGTCTCAGTTCCCCTGTACTAAAGTCACGTCTCAGTTCCCCTGTACTAAAGTCACGTCTCAGTTCCCCTGTACTAAAGTCACGTCTCAGTTCCCCTGTACTAAAGTCACGTCTCAGTTCCCCTGTACTAAAGTAACGTCTCAGTTCCCCTGTACTAAAGTCACGTTTCAGTTCCCCTGTACTAAAGTCACTTCTCAGTTCCCCTGTACTAAAGTAACGTCTCAGTTCCCCTGTACTAAAGTCATGTTTCAGTTCCCCTGTACTAAAGTCACTTCTCAGTTCCCCTGTACTAAAGTCACGTCTCAGTTCCCCTGTACTAAAGTCACGTCTCAGTTCCCCTGTACTAAAGTCACGTCTCAGTTCCCCTGTACTAAAGTAACGTCTCAGTTCCCCTGTACTAAAGTCACGTTTCAGTTCCCCTGTACTAAAGTCACGTCTCAGTTCCCCTGTACTAAAGTCACGTCTCTGCTCACCTGTACTAAAGTCATGTGGGACCCCAGGGCGAGCAGGGTCTTCTCTGTCTTGGTGGGGTAGGGGTTGTCCCTGTGTTGGTACAGCCACTGCTTCAGCGGCCTCGCCATGTCCTGAAGTGCCTGCCGCTTGTAGCGAACTTTGATCCCACCCAGACTAGCCCTGTGTTGAGGTGATATATGATATAAAAATTGATCATTCTCTGACGGGAGATGAGTTGTCATCATGTCATAGTTATTGCAAGGATAGGGTTGCTATACCTGATAGTTCAGGGACGGACTAGGACCAGAATACAACCTGGGCATTATTTACACTGGCAACAAACCAAAAAATCTCCATACAGGTCTCCACACCGGCCCGTTTTTTTTCTTGAGGCCCACATTATTAGCCAAATAATGATTGTTTTGTACAAAACCCCCAATGTTCTGTAGACAGGCAAACTGGGCAAAAAAATGACCAGCCCATCTGGCATCAACATGATAGAAATCCTTAAATAGTATTTTATACCAATCAAATCATAATGAGCAACTTTTACTGTAATACAGTCATCGTTAATGTTTTCACTTTCAGTAATAAATCATGCCTAACTATGTATTGTTGGTTACATGATCCATAGGTGTCACTGTTGGGCTGTGGAAGCTACCGAAAGTTGGCTCTCAGTGATGGGAATATGTGGGTCAGGTTCCTTAATAATTAAAGAAGTGTTCTTGTTCTGCAGATATAACCTGGTTCTCCCAATCAATTCAAACGTTTGATCATGGTATCTATTTCCCCTCAATCTGAATAAGTAATGTTATTATATATCTATCTCAATTTTATTTTACATATATTTTTGCAGCATTACATATTACAAACAATTTTATATATATTTAATAAAATATCAACACTGTCTTTTGTATTAAAAAAAATACAAATATAGGACTGCAATGAAGATTTTTGAAAATGCATCTCATCAATGTGGGTTTTACTTTTACCTTTAGTAAGTTGTGCTGTATTTGACAAAAAATAAGAGAAAATGTGCTTACCCGTACCTCCTGTCTACAACAAGGTTGTCTTCTATTGCATCTTGGCACAGTAAGTCTATATGCTGTTCATCTGTTACCAGACAGTCCACATTGCATCTCTCCTCCTCACTCCTGTGTTCCTCCAAAATCTTGTATTGATTTGACCTCTTGACAACTATCTTGTTCATCTTTCGAGTTGCTCGATTTATCCAAACAACATCAGGCGCAACTGCAGAAGTTCAAATGCGAATAGATGCAGTAACTTCCCATCCACACTGTGATGTATGTGAGCAGAGGAAGTAACCCAAAGTCTCGGTGCGCTCAGAACTTAAGCCAATCGAGCCAAACGACAGCCCATCTGGAGGAGCCCGTTGCAACTAGCCCTTTAGGAATCAGTCACTGATGCCAGTCTTGACTTTACCAATGAGAGGGTGTTGTCTGTAGAGTGGAGGATGGATGAACATGTGGAAGCTGCTTAGGCTTCTTTGGGGAATTCAAGTAACCTGCTTTCTTGCGTCTAACTGGCTGTCTCTTTTCAGCATCCAATTACAAGTCAATAGATCTCTCTGCTCGGTGGAGGGAGCTGCTCATTTTATTCCAGTAGTACCAAGGCTAGTGATGAATACCATGTAACAAGAGCTGTATTCTAGTAGTACCAAGGCTAGTGATGAATACCATGTAACAAGAGCTGTATTCCAGTAGTACCAAGACTAGAGATGAATACCATGTAACAAGAGCTGTATTCTAGTAGTACCAAGGCTAGTGATGAATACCATGTAACAAGAGCTGTATTCCAGTAGTACCAAGGCTAGTGATGAATACCATGTAACAAGAGCTGTATTCCAGTAGTACCAAGGCTAGTGATGAATACCATGTAACAAGAGCTGTATTCCAGTAGTACCAAGACTAGAGATGAATACCATGTAACAAGAGCTGTATTCCAGTAGTACCAAGACTAGAGATGAATACCATGTAACAAGAGCTGTATTCCAGTAGTACCAAGGCTAGTGATGAATACCATGTAACAAGAGCTGTATTCTAGTAGTACCAAGATTAGAGATGAATACCATGTAACAAGAGCTGTATTCCAGTAGTACCAAGACTAGAGATGAATACCATGTAACAAGAGCAGTATTCTACTAGTACCAAGACTAGAGACGAATACCATGTAACAAGAGCTGTATTGTGATGGGGACCGTGACGAGGATCAGCACATTTTAGGCACTTCACTCTTGAGCTTTTTATTTACGTTTGTAAGAGATCCCAATGTTCTGATGCTTTAGTTGTCTGACACATGCACCCAATATATATTTATAAATATTTATATATAATTATATTTATATATATATATATATATATTGCTGCATTCAAATATGGCCGCACTGTACCTATAGATGCACGTTAGAGCTAATGCTAAAAATACATTCTCATAAACCATAAGTCCGATTGACTCCGGATTTGGTATATGGACTCAATGAATTAGCCTCTAATAACGTAGCCTCTAATGAATTAGCCTCTAATGAAGTTAAGAATGCCTTCAGTCGTCTGACACATGCACCCGATATTTACTTCGTGAGGATCATGAAACCATGTGGTATTCCACAACTGCCATGTCAGCAGATAATATCGTTTTTTTTTTTACCAAGGGATCCTGTAAATGTATAGGTGTAATGACATGGTTTCTAATGCCCACTGAAACCGCTGTGTTTTATATGACCTCTTACCGGGTCTGTAACTGACGGTCAACGTAGATCCTTCTAAGAGTGAGTTAGTTCGGTTAGGGATTCAAAAGGAAGACAGTAGAAAACAAAGCATAATTGCACTAGTAACAACTTAACAGTAACATGTGACAATCCCACAGTAATTACATAGCAACAGAGATGAGCGGTTGTTGTAAGACTAATAGGCGATTGTTCCTAATTCCAATTTGTAACTAAAGTACTATTTAACCGCGGTGTTACTACACAGGACAGAGTAACTTCAAATGTAAAGTGTTACCAGACATTTGAAAAATAATATTTTGTTTTACAATGTCAGTGCACCTAAACGAGAGAGAGAGAGAGAGGAAGAGAGAGAGAGAGAGAGAGAGAGAGAGAGAGAGAAAAAAAAAAAAAAAATGGAAGTGAGCAATGAAATGAAACAGCACTTTAATCGATAGTCAACTGTGGGAATGATAAAAACTAACTCTGACAAAAGGCTTTTGACTGTTGCTTTATGAAACTTTTCAGGCTCTGTGCCCAGCACAATCCCTGCAATGAAAAACAGTCAAATATGTGCCTTCAAATACTCCCCAACACAAGGAGAGAATGTGTTGTTCTCAATTTCGAGTCTATATCGCAGACAGTGCATACCTTCTACTGCAGTTTTACTTCGATAATATTCACAGAAAAAATATATAAACGCAACATGTAAAGTGTTTGGTCCCATGTTTCAGTTGTGGTATACCAAGAAGATGATTAAACAGCTTGATCATTACACAGGTGCACCACGCCCTGGCCATAGAGAGCCGTTTATTCTCTATTTTGGTTAGGCCAGGGTGTGACTAGGGTGGGCATTCTAGTTTCTTTATTTCTATGTTTTCTGTTTCTATGTTTTTGGACGGGTATGGTTCTCAATCAGGGACAGCTTTCTATCGTTGTCTCTGATTGGGAATCATATTTAGGCAGCCTGTTTTGCCACCTTAGTTGTGGGTAGTTGTCTTTGTTAGTGGCCTGTATAGCCGAATTAAGCTTCATGGTCGTTTCCTTATTCTTAGTTTTGTTGGTGACATTTATAAAATAAAAAAGAATGCTGCACCTTGGTCCGGTCATTTCCCCCCTGACGACGATCGTGACAGCGATGGGGTTATGGTATGGGCAGGCATAAGCTACGGACAACGAACACAATTGCATTTTATCGTTGGCAATTTGAATGCACAGTGATACCGTGATACTTAATACTTATTTTCCACCATAATGTGCAAATGAATTCATTAAAAATCCTACAATGTAATTTTCTGGATTTTTTTTCCTCGTTTTGTCTGTCATAGTTGAAGTGTACCTATTATGAAAATTACAGGCCTCATCTTTTTAAGTGGGAGAACTTGCACAATTGGTGGCTGACTAAATACTTTTTTGCCCCACTGTATCTGTATTCCCAGCCATGTGAAATCCATAGATTAGGGCCTAATGAATTTATTTCAATTGACTGATTTCCTCATATGAACTGTAACTTGGTCAAATCTTATTACCAAAACAACGTCACTGTCTGTGTACTACTTGTCCTACTACAGCTGACGTGAAACGGCTGCTTCGTAACACACGTCATAATATAGGTACACTAATGTACTCTTCTCGTGACGCTCAACCACACACAACATTCAGCAGCAACAGAAGTTCGGTTTAATCGTCTCAAAGCTGAAAAACACATGCAGCTTCTCCCAACAGGTACCATGAATTCCACAAATGCATTCCTTAGCGGTGGTGCGAGAATATTTCAGCACATGGTATCACAGCTCATAAAGTCATGTCCCTCAGTGATGCATTACACGGCTCTTTCTTCATTCAGTAGCTTGGGGACCTGTAGAATAAAAAACAGTGGGTTATTGACTTTGTCTCATTTAGGTAGCTTGGGGATGTTATCTTCCACAATAAAAAAAAAACGGATCAGGTTGGTTTCTCTACTTTCTCGAACCGCCGGTATGCGTTTCAGACCTATCCTGTTCCATTGTTGTGTCAACAGGGTCAGAGTGCACTGAATGGGAATTCTAAAAATGAATTGAGATGAAACATGTTCAATTGCCCTCTATTCTTGCCCTCTATTCTTGCTGTGAAATCTATTGCTTCAGTATGTGTATATTAGATTCCCGGGGTGTATATTAGATTCCCGGGGGGTCCAAACAGGGTTATTTTGTTATGGCTGCAATCCCAATACTGGGATCGATATGACAACTACCAGTGAAAATAGAGGGCGCCAAATTCAAACCACAGAAATCTCATAATTACAATTCCTAAAACATACATGTGTCTTATATCATTTTAAAGCTATTCTCGTTGTTAATCCCACCAAAGTGTCTGATTTCAAATAGGCTTTTTAGCGAAAGCACTACAAACGATTATGTTAGGTCTCCACCAAACCACAATAAGCACAGCCATTTTCCAGTGAAATATAGCATTCACAAAAATCAGAAGAAAATAAAATGAATCACTAACCTTGAATTATCTTCATCAGATGACACTCATAGGACTTCATGTTACACAATACATGCATGTTTTGATTGATAAAGTTCATAGTCAGATTTAAAATAAAGTTTACGGAAAAGCAACACATGCAATAAAAAAGGCGCTCAGAACAGAAGCCAAATTAGCCGCCATGTTGGAGTAAACAGAAACCAGAAAATACATGATAAATGTTTCCTTACCTTTGATGAACTTCATCAGAAAGCAGTCCTAGGAATCCCAGGTCCACAATAAATGCTTGATTTTGTTCGAAAATGTCTGTTATTTATGTCCAATTAGCTACTTTGGTTAGCATGTTTGGTAAACAATTTCAAAGTCACAAAGCGCGTCCACTATAACGTGACGAAATGTCAAAAAGTTCCATAACAGTCAGTAGAAACATGTCAAACGATGTACTGAATCAATCTTTAGAAGGTTGTTTACATATATCTTGAATAACGTTCCAACCGGAGAATTGGAATGACTTCAAATGAGCGGTGGAACGCAGGTGCTTCCCGTGAACGCGCAAAGTGAATGCATGGTCAACTCGTGGCAGTGGTAATTATTTCCTGTGTCATTCGACCCCCCTTCACATTAGAGTCATCAGACAAAGTTCTATTGACTGTTGACATCTAGTAGAAGGCGTAGGAAGTGAAAACTCATCCATATCTCGCTGTAATTTCAATGAGAGCTTGGTTGAAGATCTGCCACCCCCAGAAAAAAAAAACAGGAACTGGAATTTCTCAGATTTCTATATGAGTTCTGTTATACTCACAGATATAATTCAAACAGTTTTAGAAACTTCCGAGGTGTTTTCTATCCAATACTAATAATAATATGCATATATATATATATATGCATATATTAGCAACTGAGACTGAGGAGCTGGCCGTTTACAATGGGCACCTTTTAATCCAAGCTACTCAATACTGCCCCTGCAGCCATAAAAAGTTAAAACAATTACATCACAATAAAACACAACAAAGACTACATTATAAATAACACAATGCATCAAACAAGACATAATTGCATTATTACTATCTTATTACAAATTAACAATATAGAATCCACAATAACACAGCATTTAGTGTGTGTGTGTAGAGTGTATGTGTTAGTATGTGTGTGTGTAGAGGGCATGTGTGTGTGTGTGTGTGTGTGTGTGTGTGTAGAGTGTGTATATGTGTATGTGTGTTTGTGTGTGTGCCGCCATATGGGGGCGGCAGGGTAGCCTAGTGGTTAGAGCGTTGGACTAGTAACCGAGAGGTTGCAAGTTCAAATCCCCAAGCTGAAAAGGTACAAATCTGTCGTTCTTCCCCTGAACAGGCAGTTAACCCACTAGGCTGCCATTGAAAATAAGAATTTGTTCTTAACTGACTTGCCTAGTTAAATAAAGGTAAAAAAAAAAATATATATATATATGGGTTTTGTATACACTTACAAAAAGTTCAAAAAAACTGCTTTTGCTTTGTTACTATGTGGTATTGTGTGTAGATCTATGAGGGGGGAAAAGAAATGTAATCAATTTTAGAATATGGCTGTAACAAAATGTGGAAAAAGTCAAAGGGTCTGAATACTTTCCGAATGCGCTCAGTAAATTAGCCTCTAATGAATTTGAGAATGATTAGTTGCTGCATTCAATATCGGCTATGCTACACCACTAGATGGCACCATATCCCACCAGGACTATAAAAACTGAACCGATGGACATGGTGCCATGAAATTTGTGTATGTAAACCTTATGTATATGAAGCTGTGTGAATTTAAACTCACTGCAACTTTAGTTGGCTGCACCAGACCAGTTGGTGGCACTATAGATGTCATTGGGACCAGTGGCACCATAGGATGCTAGAGCGATAATTATTGATCAGGTGGACTTTGTCTCATACGAATGAATATCAGATTTAAATGACGCAAACGAAAAATGTAAAATATATTGTATAGTAGATCTGTATAAACACACATTGTTGCCCTATTATGTGGCCTGAGCATAGTGAAAAATGTATATTTTATTTGGGAAAATTAAAAAAGGGAAGTCCTGCTGCTTGCACAGTTAGCGTATTACAGCTGTCTATTCACATGTTCTGGAACTCTTTTGGAATGTGCAGTGTACCAACTGCGATTTATTGAAACAAACAAAAGTCTAATACACTAATGCTGATTTTTTTTACAAGTCTAACCATAAACCATTGGTCAAATTGACCCCAGAATTGGTATATAAAGTCAATACATTAAGTAATGACTTTAAGATTGATGACCTGCTGCATCCAAACATAACCAACTCACCGCACTAGACTAAACCTCACTTGCGTCATCCTTGTGGTATTGAGAGATAAACATGGTCATGTTTTCGCTGATTGAACATAAAGGATGATAGTTCCTACATGATGGAGTTCTTACTTTGTTATCCAACTGATCTTGTGTCCTTTCTGTCATCCTGTGAACCCCGTTCATGGCTGCTCAAAGCTAGATTTACGATTTGTATCCTTAAATAAATGTTTTACATTTGACATTTTAGTAATTTAGCAGAGCGACTTACAGTTAGTGCATTCATCTTAAGAGAGTTAGGTGGGACGACCACATGACATTGTATACTTTTAGCTTGGTAAATATTGTTAGTGTATATTTAATTGTATATTTAACTTTTAAGTTGTGAATCGATTTTATTGTGCAAATCGATGGTTATTATAATCAGTGTACTTTATAAGGCTCATACATGTTTATAACAAGTTATAAAGCAGTATACCTGGATGCTTTAAATAAAGTGTTACCCTGGACATTCCTTCATTGTACTTCTTTAAAATGGACCATACGTGAACTGTGAGCCACTGTAAACACAGAATAGAAGGATTTTCATTGAATCGTTACACTCTTTTCAATAGGATTGTTATGATGTCAGAGGGTGCCTGCGGATGCTCAGTGCGATTATAAAATGAGATTGCCACGCTGGATGGATTCATGGCTGGTGTCTTGCAGCAAGGCTGCCACAGACAGTGTCCTAAAGTCTACATCAATTGGACGGTCGGCAAGAATATGAACAATAAACCATAATCAAATCAGTTAGCCGTTGAAAATGTCCAACAGTAAGCCTGTAACAAATTTCCCTAGTTTACGTTAACACATCATTGCTCATGGAAATAGTTACCATGTTTCCCTCCTAAAGCGCCACGATTGATATGACCTTTGAATAAAGCCTTCCTCTTGTAATTTCCCATTCTCTTTGAAAATTCTACTCCAAATTCTCCGTTGTGTGAATATACCTACACAGAGGCACTCTCCTCATGCACCCTCAGACCCTACCTGTCTGTCATCTCCAAAATGAACCCACCCATACTGTTAAACAACTTGGACCATGCTGTTTTGCATAAATGCTTATTAACTGTGATTGTTACTGAAAGTGCTGAAAACAGATTCATAATATTTGAAAAATGTTTTATAATATTTTTTTATTTGAATGCCTCTGGACAATTCAGACATATTTTCATCAAACAATTAAATACTAACTTACTAAATGACTAACTCCTAAGTGAGTATGACCAATAGCCTGCTGTAAAGTAACGTCAGTGATTTGGTCTTCTCAGTCTAATGCCATCTCGTCTCTTTAGGGAGTTCTCTAATAACTCTCTAGAGCCTGAATCCCCAGGAAACACTTAACTACTTTCACTTTTCATCATGTCGGTTTCCTCTTGAAGACGTGATGGACACATTTACGCTCTTTCACACCCAATTGACAGTATGGTCCAGAAGAGGATGGAAATTCCCCTGATTTAAGGAATGCATCCGTTAAATCGATTTCCAGAAAGATTTACTGGGCTCGTTGTGTGCTTTATGCCATTCTGCTAAATTAGCTGTGAAATCCTGTAATTATCACTGTATATGGTGATGTTTGTCAATGATGTGTCACTAATGACCATTTTCAAGGCATTATTACACATCCTCTGTAATCGAGGACCTTTTTTATCCACACTTTTGCAACGTTTAAATCATACGGTTGCTTTAACTTTACACATTAACAGACACCTTCTAATTACAGTAATCTTTATAATCCTTTCACATTCAACCACTCCTACCACAACGTCCTTACAATTCAATTGCTATTAGAAGATTTGACACTGACCCAACAGATGCAATGAATTTGCTTCATGCATATCCATCCATGTTTCCTTGCTAATGTTTCCCTGTCGAAATAATGTCTTCAATTCATTTAGTTTCACCGAAATTAAGTGTTGACTACACTTTTGCGCACTGTTTTCTCGTTTTATATGTGGTGAGGGTCTGTGTAATATTTGCTCTGGGATACATTGCGAGTTTAATTGAGGTAGTGCAGCTGTCAAAGTAATTACACGCTCCTGTTTGTAACTTGGCAGGGAGAAGGTCTGTGTGGCCACAAGCTTTTGGACATGTGTAATGTTTCGACCCTCGTTGCCAATGTAGAAATGCCAACTTCAAGAAAAGAAAATCAGGCACACAGGCGATAGCCACGCGATAGCACTGTTTATGTCTATGTAAGTACTATGTTCAGACAGGAGGCATAGGGATCTGCATTCCTATAGTTCGTTAAGAGCCGTGCTCTGTGACTAACCTGAAGCTGGACTAGTTATTTCACACTGCACACATACAGTACATAACCATAATATTATTTTACATTTAGCCTAATGAATCAGAGAATGTACTGCATTATTTGTTCTGCTTTGTCTGTTTCCCTTTACAGTTCTGTACTCCTTCCACGGGTGTGACCGTGTTCCATGACATATCCTCTGTTTTGGCAGGAGAGTCTTAGTCCAGTTTAAAGGGGCAATCTACGATTCAAACAGCAACAAAGTGGCCACCCAGCCACTTTTTTGGGGGGGTAAACAGCTGAGAAATGGGGCTGGATAAATGTAACCACTCTCAATGTTGACAACAGTTGGAGGCCATCTACAATTTATCAGTCGTATTTATGAATGTTTTATTATTTTTTACTTATGAAGGATAGAATGGATGCATATTGCACTCTCCCTGCATTTAATCAGTCTCTGTTGGCTGATTCCCACTATAGGGCCAAGCCAAGCCTAGTAGCTGTACTAACCTGGCCTGTCTAGGCATCCCTCAAAGTTGCTGGAACCGAGCTGGAAAGGACAATGTGAAAATAAAATGTCAGAGCCAGCTGCAGTATGGTTCAGGTCCCATCCTAGATTGTGAATCAGACATGTAATGTCCAGGTTCAGCACAAGGTCTCTGTGTTCTGTTCATTCCACAGGAGTCCACTGAGGCTCCTCAGTCGCAAGCTTTTCCAGCTCCTCCCTCAGATCTTGGAATTGCCATGGCGTCCTCGCCATTTGCAACCTTCTCCAATAGGTGGCCTTACTGGCTGTCCATGGCTTCTGCCGAGAAAATCATCTGGTTTCTTCTTCTGCCGAGCCTATCATATCTTCAAATTATTAACCCTTATTTTACCAGGTAAGTTGACTGAGAACACATTCTCATTTACATTAACGACCTGAGGAATAGTTACAGGGGAGAGGAGGGGGGATGAATGAGCCAATTGGAAGCTGGGGATTATTAGTTGGCCATGATGGTATGAAGGCCAGATGGGAATTTAGCCGGGACACCGGGGTTAACACCCCTACTCTTACGATAAGTGCCATGGGTTCTATGGTGACCACAGAGAGTCAGGACACCTGTTTAACGTCCCATCCGAAAGACGTAAAGAAGCTACGCTTCGATTCATCTCTTCTCCGGCCTGGGTCTGGCCACAATACTTCGTCCACATCACAAGATACGTTTTCTCTTCCCAAACATCGAGGGAAGTATCTCCTAGCATGGCGTATCCAACCTTGGACAGAGGCAACCTCTATGTCCCCACATGCGTCCTCCATTGTCTGGAGAAGCGGCATGCGGGCATAGGGTTGGCGATCATACACTTTCCAGTGCCAGGCTGAGAAGAATTCCTCTATGGGATTTACGAAAGGTGAATATCGGGGTAGGTACAAAACTACAAATTGTGGATGGGTGGCAAACCAGTTTTGAACTAGAACAGCCTGGTGAAAACTAACATTGTCCCATAAAACCACAAATCTAGCAGGCTCCTGATCTGGATCAGGGACAAGCATTGTGTAAATTGCATCCAGAAAAGTTGAGCATATGGCCGGTGTTGTACGGACCCAGTGTGGCATTGTGATGGAGGACCCCGTTTTGAGTGATGGCAGCAAACATAGTTATATTACCCCCACGCTGTCTAGGGACATTGGTAATTGCTCTTTGTCCTATTACATTTCTTCCGCGGCGCCTGGTTTTGGTGAGGTTGAAGCCAACCTCATCCACATAAATAAATTCATGGCGAATTACATGGGCATCCAGCTCCAATACTCTCTGTAACAGACAAAAGGATATACAGATGAGTAAATATGGTATGTCTGAAGTACTACTGGAAGTAGTGTTGCATACATACCTCTACAAAGTCATGTCGCATATTCTTGACTCTGTCAGAGTTTCTTTCAAATGGCACCTTGTAAATTTGTTTCATCGTCACTCGGTGCCGTTGGAGGATGCGTTGTATGGTCGACAGGATTACAGCATTGATGTTGTTAAATATGGTGTCATTCTTCAAGATATGCTCTCTTATCTCTCGAATCCTAATTGCATTGTTGGCCAAAACCATATTTTTAATTGCAGTCTCTTGTACATCTGTAAACAAGCGTCCTAGTCCTCCATGATGTCTTTGCCTTTCCACTCTGTACAGAATTCAAACACAGTATGTGTTCAGCATAGGAACTGTAAACAATGTACAAAAACATGTAGTACAGCATGATAACCAACCTCATTCATTCAATGCAGTGCAGTAAATGGATGGCTTAGAGTTACAAATGTTTATGCAATACTATGTAGTCATATGCATTTTACAGTACATTACTGTAATGCTAAAATAGTCATTAGATAGTTGCATACCTGTTCTCATTTCTGAAGGTTCGAATTATGGACGCCACTGTAAATCGACTCATGGTCAAACCGTGGTTGATCACATGATCAACAAGTGTTGCCCTAATCTAATCAGAGATGCCTCTCCTTCCTTCTCTTCTTTGCCCTCGTCCTCTTCTTCCTCTTCCTCTCCCTCCTACTCCTCTTGCTCTGTCCATTGTTGGCATCCATTGTTCAAAACAGGTAATCTGACCTTTGACCTATTTATAGGCCTATACTACAGTAAAGCAGTGATTGGTTAGTGATCAGTTAAGCTATTAGTGTTTGCATATGTGAGGAGTGTGTGTGTGACCTGGTGAATAAGTGTAGCATTTTGATTGGTTGAGTTTGGAAAAGGAAAGCAAGTCACTTCCTGTTAGATTTTTGTGTTTTAGGTAGAGAATTGTGTGTAGTGTTTTGAAAAAAGTGTTTATGCAATTGACAACTGAGTCAAAGGCTGAGAAATAGCTTATGGTTTTGGATATTTGGTGTGTAGTTTTGCACTTTCAGTGAGAGGCTTCAAAAATCGTGTGACATGAAAAGATTTTGTGTGTAAGCCAGTTGGAAAAAACTGTAAAGCACCAGAAGCACACACATTTGGCCCGATGTCCAATAAATAAGACCAATACATCTCTATCAAATGAATTAGCTCCTTGACCTGTCATTTACTGGTCTCGGATTGTGATTGGCCTGCTGGCCTCTCACTCACATGACGCTGCAACGTCCAGAAGCACACCTTGTCCACCAATTGTCTCGTAGTAGTTTCCTTTGTGCTCCCCACACTCTAGAAACCTGAGATTTTGGTATTTTGGTATTTTATTAGAATCCCCATTAGCTGTTGCAAAAGCAAAAAGCAGCAGTTACTCTTCCTGGGGTTCAACACAAAAACACCAAACATAATACAGAATGACATAATACAGAACATCATTAGACAAGAACGGCTCAAGGACAGAACTACATACATTAAATATGGGACACTATTTCAAATTGAGACAAACACATATCAATTTAGAAGGGATACTTTTATGCTAAATGGCTGAGATTGACCTGATTGACCAAAATGATAATGTTGTAAAAGTGTCTCCTTGTCCATAGAGAGTCCATAGAGTCACTCCTTGTCCATAGAGAGTCCATAGAGTCACTCCTTGTCCATAGAGAGTCCATAGAGTCACTCCTTGTCCATAGACAAAAAAAATATATGTCAAATCGCTGAACTATTCCTTTAACTTCTTGACGCTACCCATCTTAACTTACCTTTTAAGGTTTAATAATATGTCATTCCTGATTAGGAAAACCTCTATCTTCCTGACGCTTGCTACCAGTTTTGGGTTTGAATGAACTATCAACCCTTATACTTGCGTGCTACAGTGCCAGTTGTAACTAAAAGAGGATGGGAAAATGGGAATCCGTCCCAGGGAACACCACATTCCCCCTCCTTTGTTGATTTCCTGTCCTGGTTCAGGATTAGGGAGAGTAATGCCATGAAAACATTGGAATATCAGGATCACTGCTCCTCTTTGACTAACACACAGCAGAGGCCTGACTGTTCCAAAAATATTGGAATGGTAGCGTTTTGTCTAATCTCCCATGTTGCACTTTAAATGGGAACCACCTGCGTGTTTTAATTTTCAATAACTGGAGGCCCGAATGTGTCTTATCCAAGTATTTTGTGAAATGGAACAAATAATCTTTCCCTTCACGTGGTAGCATTGCACCTAGCATACAATTATGCACTGTTGGTTAAACCAGTTAAATGTAATTGAAAATGTAATCTATGTAATCCCAGGAAGTAATTTTTTATCATGAGAGGGCAATAAACAATAACTAATAAGGCTGCATTCTCTGAGAAATGTTAAAATCCCACCTTTCTGGTAGTTAGTTATAAATTGCTGAAACAAAACTGTATGAATAAGGCTTGAAGTTATTTATATGCTTTCTAAATATAGTATAATCACATTTTAAAACGATTAACTCTAAGATTGCACCAACATATTTGTATGTTTTCTAAAGAGAGAGAGAGAGCGAGAGAGAGACACACACATTTCACTCCCCTATCTGATTCATAGTAAAAATGAGCTTGTCTGTTCTGGAAATTTATAGCACCAAGAATTTACTTTGGAAGAGAGAGAGAGAGAGAGAAAAGAGTGTGTGTCTGTATCCGCTAATAAATATCTAAATGAAAACCATAGCAGATAAACATGGCTCATACATCTCCCTCCCCACTGATGACTTCTGGCTATGGATGGAGTCTACATGACATGGCATTAAACAGAAACTGTTGGATAGAGTGGAGTCCAACTCAATTACAGGGTGAAGTCTGGATTCAACCTTTTTTTTTCATTTTTTCATCCCTTATGTCTGGATGAATAGCTCGCCTGTCATTATCTGTAATCTTATTCACAAGTCCAGCCAAGAACTGGGTTCAAATAGTAATTGTTTTCTTGCAGAAACTGCACTTTGATTGAGCTTGTCTGGCACAATGGAACCAATGGGATAGTCCCAAAAGTGCAAACACAGCCCATCTAGCGCCCCCAGACGGGCTCAAAAGTAAATGATTCTGTCTGTATGTGACACAAAAGACCGCCTGTCCTCTATCCGGTTACGACCGGGCCAATAAAGATGACATAGCAAAGCCTTTGCATGAACCCCATAAGGAGAGACATGGTAAAAGATACAACGACCAGAATAGCTTCAGGCCGTAGGAAAACTCTGGAGGTGGTCTCGTCAGTACAGTATGTCATCTGTCTGAAAATGTTTACATTAGTATGAAAGGAGAGAAAGCGAGTGCTTTTGGATCTGACCAGAGCTAAAACTATACACCTAGTGTACAAAACATTAGGAACACCTTCCTAGTATTGAGTTATATGCCCTTTGGCACTCAGTACAGCCTCAATTCTTTGTGGCAATGCACGGACTCCACATCCCACAGGGATGCTGGCCCATGACGACTCCAATGCTTCCCACAGTGGTGTCAAGTTTGCTGGATGTCTTTTGGGTGGTGGACCATTGTTGATGCACACGGGAAACTGTTGAGTGTGAATAACCCAGCAGTGTTGCAGTTCTTGACACACTGAAACCGGTGCGCCTGGCACCTACTACCATACCCCGTTCAAAGGCACTTAAATCTTGTCTTGCCCATTCACCCTCTGAATGGCACACATACCCAATCCACATTTAAATTGTTTCTAGGCTTAAAAATCCTTATTTAACCTGTCTCCTCCCCTTTATCTATACTGATTGAAGTCAATTTAAGAAGTGACATCAATAAGGGATAATAGCTTTCACCTGGATAGTCCATATCGTGGAAAGAGCAGGTTGTCCTTAATGTTTTGTCCACTCAGTGTATTTACATGTTTAATTTTTATTTATTTAACTAGGCAAGTCGGTTAAGAACAAATTCTTATTTACAATGACGGCTGAGCCAATTGTGTGCCGCCCTATGCTACTCCCAATCACGGCCGGATGTGATTCAGCCTGGATTCGGACCAGGAACTATAGTGACACCTCTTGCAGTGCCTTAGGACCGCTGCACCACTCGGGAGCAAGTAGTTGGTGAAAATATGTCATGGAAAGAACAGGTGTTCTTAATGTTTTGTCCACTCAGTGTACATCAGAGTGTAATGTAAGAACGATGGCAGCCATGGGAACGGACAGGAAAAGGTGATCAACACCTAAAGTATGACAAGACCAATGAGATAAGATGAGGTAAGATTTAAACACCAAAGATGACCGTAGAAGCTTGAGGTCAGGGCTCTGTGCAGACCAGTCAAGTTCTTCCACACTGATCTCGACAAAACCATTTCTGATGGACCTCGCTTTGTGCATGGCGGCATTGTCATGCTGAAACAGGAAAGGGATCTTCCCTAAACTGTTGCCACAAAGTTGGAAGCACAGAATCGTCTAGAATGTCATTGTATGCAGTAGCTAGGGCTGGGCCATATGGCCAAAATATAATATCACTGTATTTTATGTTTTTGATTAATAAAAGTTCTAAATTTGCTTTATGAGCAGTGACCTTAGGGTGGCAACACATATATTCTACATTATTTCAATGGGTCTTTCTCCATTGTGATTGGTTTATACTGTTCAATTCAACTTCAACCTAAAATTATTTCCTGCATTTCCACACTGCCACGATACGGGCAAAAAATACCAGGTCTTATTTTTTAACCAAATGTTGCAATTGCGATTTAGATCAAAACCCTTGGGTGAACTTTTGGAATCATGGAAATAGAATGTTTATTATAATTCTATAGTTAGAATATAAATAATAGTGGGCACTTTGATTACAGTGTTGTTTGACATGACAGCGAATGAAAACGTCAAGGATGAGTTATCGTGACAGGGTAGGAACCAAAGTGATGATCAGTGTTTCTTAGGGGACCCTATAATCTTAGGCTACATTTAATCTTTATTCATATAGCCAACATATTCATGCTTCGCCTATTCCTCTTTGATATAGAAGATACTGTTGCACAAACAATATGCTGATTTAAGCCTTCACCAGTATTCGTATCAGGCTGTATTAGCTAGCTACGTTTACTCTGACTCAGTACTTTTATTTTAGCTAGCTAACTAGCGATTAGCATGAGTGGCTAACACGATTTAGCTTAACTTGCGAAGAAAATACAAACTAGCTGTTTGCAGATGTAAGAAACACAAACTAATATTGTAATTATAGGATGCTTGTAGATTAATATTAAGATGAAAGTGGAAACAACATCATTGTTGCATGTGCTGCATTGACCATGCAGACTGAAAGCAAGTGTCTCGCGGTCAAGCAACAACTAATGCGCTCCTTGAGTGACAAGGGGACTAGGTCTGTGTGGAGAGAGAGAGAGGAGAGAGAGAGAGAGAGAGAGAGAGAGAGAGAGAGAGAGAGAGAGAGAGAGAGAGAGATGACGATGACTCAAGTAGCGGAGTAAACTATAAAAATGGTCGTTACACACGGACTATCACATTTAACAAACCAAACATTAAGATAGCATTATAGAAGGTAAAGTAAAAAAACGAACCGGTCCATGCATAAATACCGGTATATCGTCAAATACGCTGTAGTGTTAAGATTTCCCTTCACTGGAACTAAGGGGCATATAGCCCGAGCCATGAAAAACAGCCCCAGACCATTATTCCTCCTTCACCACTATGCATTCGGGAAAGTACTCCTGGCATACGCCAAACCCAGATTAGTCCGTCGGACTGCTATATGGTAGAGCGTGATTCATCACTCCAGAGAATGCAATTCCACTGCTCCAGAGTCCATTTACATTTACATTTAAGTCATTTAGCAGACGCTCTTATCCAGAGCGACTTACAAATTGGGCACTTCATGAAAACAACATACAGCACTTCATGAAAACCTAGTGCAGAGAACCCACTTTCATAACTCAACAGTAGCGGAGTGGTGTCATGGCCCCAGTCAGTGTAGGCGTTTACATGATTTTAGGCTTGTGTGAGGCTGCTCAGCCATGGGAACCCATTTCATGAAGCTCCCAATGCACAGTTATTGTGCTGATGTTGCTTCCACAGGCAGTTTGGAACTCGGTAGTGAGTGTTGCAACCAAGGACAGATTATTTTTACGGGCTAAGCGCTTCAGTACTTGGCGGTCCCGTTCTGTGTGGCCCACCACTTTGCCGCTGAGCCGTTGTTGCTCTTAGACGTTTCCACTTGACAATAACAGCACTTACAGTTGACCAGGGCAGCTCTAGCAGGGCAGACACTTTACGACTGCCTTGTTGGAAAGGTGGAATCCTATGACGGTGCCACGTTGAAAGTCACTAAGCTCTTCAATAAGGCCATTCTACTGCCAATGTTTGTCTATGGAGATTGCATGGCTGTGTGCTCGATTTTATACACCTGTCAGCAACGGGTGTGGCTGAAGTAGCCAAATCCACAAATTTGAAGGTGTCCACATACTTTTGTATATATAGTGTATTTCCCAGGGTGCATTGCCTTTCGAGTGAATTGTAGAGTTAGCACCTATGCCTGTATTTGTTAGTGACCAAGACAGGGTTGTTGCATTCATAAATATAATTATTTTCCACGATAATTTTCAAATAAATTCATTAAAAATCCTACAATGTGATTTTCTGGATTTTTTTCCCTAATTTTGTCTGTCATAGTTGAAGTGTGCCTATGATGAAAATTACAGGCCTCTCTCATCTTTTTAAGTGGGAGAACTTGCACAATTGGTGGCCGACCAAATACTTTTTTGCCCCACTGTATGTGGGTATCTATTCATATATGCGGGTATCTATTCATATATGCGGGTATCTATTCATATATGTGGGTATCTATTCATATATGCGGGTATCTATTCATATATGTGGGTATCTATTCAAATATGTGGGTATCTATTCAAATACGTGGGTATCTATTCAAATACGTGGGTATCTATTCAAATACGCGGGTATCTATTCAAATACGCGGGTATCTATTCAAATACGCGGGTATCTATTCAAATACGTGGGTATCTATTCAAATATGTGGTTATCTATTCAAATACGCGGGTATCTATTCAAATACGCGGGTATCTATTCAAATACGTGGGTATCTATTCAAATACGCGGGTATCTATTCAAATACGTGGGTATCTATTCAAATACGTGGGTATCTATTCAAATACGTGGGTATCTATTCAAATACGCGGGTATCTATTCAAATACGTGGGTATCTATTCAAATACGCGGGTATCTATTCAAATACGCGGGTATCTATTCAAATATGTGGTTATCCAGGGCCCATTTGTCTCTCTTCTAACTCCTCTACGTCTCTGACGTCATTTCCGGTCACAACTTGCAGACATGTTTTCGAGTTGCTGTGCGTTTTGTTGCCAACCTATTTTGCTACCTGACAACTTTACAGTTTTTACTTTTTAATTACCGTTTATATTTTTGTTTTTTCCCCTAAACTTTTTCACTCCGGACGCTTTATCTGGACACGATTCGTCAGGACCTCCAACAGCCGAAGCTAAGTAGTAACATTAACATGATGCCTTCTAATTGCAGTCGCTGTACTCGCCTTACGGCGAGGATAGCTGTGCTGCAAGCCCAGCTTCAGACGCAATCGTTAGGCAAGGGTAATTTCAGTGTAGGAAAGGATGAAACAGCGTCTGAGCCACCAGTAAGTACAGATAGTAGTATAAATCCCTTGGCACAGTCCCCGCAGCCGGACAACTTTCTCATGGTTTCTGGAAGGAAATGCTGTAGGAACGCTCAACCGGTGTCGCTCATTCAGCCAACAGAAAGCTTCCCACCATTAGCTCTGACAAATTGAAAACTCTAGTCATTGGCGACTCCATTACCCGCAGTATTAGACTTAAAACGAATCATCCAGCGATCATACACTGTTTACCAGGGGGCGGGGCTACCGACGTTAAGGCTAATCTGAAGATGGTGCTGGCTAAAGCTAAAACTGGTGAGTGTAGAGAGTATAGAGATATTGTTATCCACGTCGGCACCAACGATGTTAGGATGAAACAGTCAGAGATCTGCGTGTAAATCAGCTAGAAAGATGTGTCGGCATCGAATAATTTTCTCTGGCCCCCTCCCAGTTAGGGGGAGTGATGAGCCTTACAGCAGAGTCTCACAACTCAATCGCTGGTTGAAAACTGTTTTCTGCCCCTCCCAAAAGATAGAATTTGTAGATAATTGGTCCTCTTTCTGGGACTCACCCACAAACAGGACCAAGCCTGACCTGCTGAGGAGTGACGGACTCCATCCTAGCTGGAGGGGTGCTCTCATCTTATCTACCAACATAGACAGGGCTCTAACTCCTCTAGCTCCACAATGAAATAGGGTGCAGGCCAGGCAGCAGGCTGTTAGCCAGCCTGCCAGCATAGTGGAGTCTGCCACTAGCACAGTCAGTGTAGTCAGCTCAGCTATCACCATTGAGACCGTGTCTGTGCCTCGACCTAGGTTGGGCAAAACTAAACATGGCGGTGTTCGCCTTAGCAATCTCACTAGGATAAAGACCACCTCCATTCCTGTCATTATCGAAAGAGATCATGATACCTCACATCTCAAAATGTTACTACTTAATGTTAGATCCCTTACTTCAAAGGCAATTATAGTCAATGAACTAATCACTGATCATAATCTTGATGTGATTGGCCTGACTGAAACATGGCTTAAGCCTGATGAATTTACTGTGTTAAATGAGGCCTCACCTCCTGGCTACACTAGTGACCATATCCCCCGTGCATCCCGCAAAGGCGGAGGTGTTGCTAACATTTACGATAGCAAATTTGAATTTACAAAAAAAAAATGACGTTTTCGTCTTTTGAGCTTCTAGTCATGAAATCTATGCAGCCTACTCATTCACTTTTTATAGCTACTGTTTACAGGCCTCCTGGGCCATATACAGCGTTTCTCACTGAGTTCCCTGAATTCCTATCGGACCTTGTAGTCATAGCAGATAATATCCTAATCTTTGGTGACTTTAATATTCACATGGAAAAGTCCACAGAACCACTCCTATAAAGGCTTTCGGAGCCATCATCGACTCAGTGGGT
Source organism: Oncorhynchus nerka (assembly GCF_034236695.1). Lineage (NCBI taxonomy): Eukaryota > Metazoa > Chordata > Actinopteri > Salmoniformes > Salmonidae > Oncorhynchus > Oncorhynchus nerka. Next base: position 87,850,961 of record NC_088415.1, read on the forward strand.
TTTGTCCAACATGTCTCTGGACCCACTCACTATCACAGTCATACACTGGACCTAGTTTTGTCCCATGGAATAAATGTTGTGGATCTTAATGTTTTTCCTCATAATCCTGGACTATCGGACCACCATTTTATTACGTTTGCAATTGCAACAAATAATCTGCTCAGACCCCAACCAAGGAACATCAAAAGTTGTGCTATAAATTCACAGACAACACAAAGATTCCTTGATGTCCTTTCAGATTCCCTCTGTCTACCCAAGGACGCCAGAGGACAAAAATCAGTTAACCACCTAACTGAGGAACTCAATTTAACCTTGCACAATACCCTAAATGCAGTTGCACCCCTAAAAACTAAAAACATTTCTCATAAGAAACTAGCTCCCTGGTACACAGAAAATACCCGAGCTCTGAAGCAAGCTTCCAGAAAATTGGAACGGAAATGGCGCCACACCAAACTGGAAGTCTTCCGACTAGCTTGGAAAGACAGTACCGTGCAGTACCGAAGAGCCCTTACTGCTGCTCGATCATCCTATTTTTCTAACTAAATTGAGGAAAATAAGAACAATCCGAAATTCCTTTTTGATACTGTCGCAAAGCTAACTAAAAAGCAGCATTCCCCAAGAGAGCATGACTTTCACTTTAGCAGTGATAAATTCATTAACTTCTTTGAGGAAAATATCATGACTATTAGATAGCAAATTACAGACTCCTCTTTAAATCTGCGTATTCCTTCAAAGCTCAGTTGTCCTGAGTCTGCACAACTCTGCCAGGACCTAGGATCAAGAGAGACGCTCAAGTGTTTTAGTACTATATCTCTTGACACAATGATGAAAATAATCATGGCCTCTAAACCTTCAAGCTGCATACTGGACCCTATTCCAACTAAACTACTGAAAGAGCTGCTACCTGTGCTTGGCCCTCCTATGTTGAACATAATAAACGTCTCTCTATCCACCGGATGTGTACCAAACTCACTAAAAGTGGCAGTAATAAAGCCTCTCTTGAAAAAGCCAAACCTTGACCCAGAAAATATAAAAAAAACTACTGGCCTATATCGAATCTTCCATTCCTCTCAAATTTTTTTGAGAAGGCTGTTGCGCAGCAACTCACTGCCTTCCTGAAGACAAACAATGTATACGAAATGCTTCAGTCTGGTTTTAGACCCCATCATAGCACTGAGACGGCACTTGTGAAGGTGGTAAATTACATTTTAATGGCATCGGACCGAGGCTCTGCATCTGTCCTCGTGCTCCTAGACCTTAGTGCTGCTTTTGATACCATCGATCACCACATTCTTTTGGAGAGATTGGAAACCCAAATTGGTCTACACGGACAAGTTCTGGCCTGGTTTAGATCTTATCTGTCGGAAAGATATCAGTTTGTCTCTGTGAATGGTTTGTCCTCTGACAAATCAACTGTAAATTTCAGTGTTCCTCAAGGTTCCGTTTTAGGACCACTATTGTTTTCACTATATATTTTACCTCTTGGGGATGTTATTCGAAAACATAATGTTAACTTTCACTGCTATGCGGATGACACACAGCTGTACATTTCAATGAAACATGGTGAAGCCCCAAAATTGCCCTTGCTAGAAGCATTTGTTTCAGACATAAGGAAGTGGATGGCTGCAAACTTTCTACTTTTAAACTCGGACAAAACAGAGATGCTTGTTCTAGGTCCCAAGAAACAAAGAGATCTTCTGTTGAATCTGACAATTAATCTTAATGGTTGTACAGTCGTCTCAAATAAAACTGTGAAGGACCTCGGCGTTACTCTGGACCCTGAGCTCTCTTTTGAAGAACATATCAAGACCATTTCAAGGACAGCTTTTTTCCATCTACGTAACATTGCAAAAATCAGAAACTTTCTGTCCAAAAATGATGCAGAAAAATTAATCCATGCTTTTGTCACTTCTAGGTTAGACTACTGCAATGCTCTACTTTCCGGCTACCCGGATAAAGCACTAAATAAACTTCAGTTAGTGCTAAATACGGCTGCTAGAATCCTGACTAGAACCAAAAAATGTGTTCATATTACTCCAGTGCTAGCCTCTCTACACTGGCATCCTGTCAAAGCAAGGGCTGATTTCAAGGTTTCCTGTTTCCTTCCTGTTTGGCCCTGTCCGGGGGTGTCCTCGGATGGGGCCACAGTGTCTCCTGACACCTCCTGTCTCAGCCTCCAGTATTTATGCTGCAGTAGTTTATGTGTCGGGGGGCTAGGGTCAGTTTGTTATATCTGGAGTACTTCTCCTGTCCTATTCGGTGTCCTGTGTGAATCTAAGTGTGCGTTCTCTAATTCTCTCCTTCTCTCTTTCTTTCTCTCTCTCGGAGGACCTGAGCCCTAGGACCATGCCCCAGGACTACCTGACATGATGACTCCTTGCTGTCCCCAGTCCACCTGGCCGTGCTGCTGCTCCAGTTTCAACTGACCTGAGCCCTAGGACCGTGCCCCAGGACTACCTGACATGATGACTCCTTGCTGTCCCCAGTCCACCTGACTGTGCTGCTGCTCCAGTTTCAACTGTTCTGTCTTATTATTATTCGACCATGCTGGTCATTAATTAACATTTGAACATCTTGGCCATGTTCTGTTATAATCTCCACCCGGCACAGCCAGAAGAGGACTGGCCACCCCACATAGCCTGGTTCCTCTCTAGGTTTCTTCCTAGGTTTTGGCCTTTCTAGGGAGCTTTTCCTAGCCACCGTGCTTCTACACCTGCATTGCTTGCTGTTTGGGGTTTTAGGCTGGGTTTCTGTACAGCACTTTGAGATATCAGCTGATGTACGAAGGGCTATATAAATACATTTGATTTGATTTGATGACCTATTATTTTCGTGATGTTGCTGCTTGAAACCTAATAATGCACCTGTGACCCTGAACAATGATCAGACACCCATGGTTTCGACTACTCCTTCTGGGAAATGCATTTTAAGTTTGGATTAACTATCTCTGTCACACACACACACACACACACACACACACACACACACACACACACACACACACACACACACACACACACACACACACACACACACACACACACACACACACACACACACACACACACACACACACACACACACCGACATCAAACACATTGAAGGGATCTTGAGAAATGGGATAAATTATATCTGGCTGTTCAAACCTCGTTGGCTTTCCTCGGCTTCCTCTATATCTCTTTGGACCACATACTGATTGAATAATCTGATTTGTAAATAGAGCTGCCATATGGAAGTTCGGGCAAATGCCAGACGGGCTGGTACATATTTGTGCCTGTCTAGAAATGGGCCGATGTCCGGGTCGATTTCTGGTTCCAGTTCGTTTCTGGTTCAGACCCTGCATGGTCTTTACATTCCGTGTCTGGATCTTATTGAGAGTAAGGAGTTGATACCTTTTCCAGGGTTAGGGATGGGGAAACGTAACATCTCACCGATGTGGTTTCCAGTAATAGCTCCATAGTCTGCACCACTGGATAGATAGAGAGAGCAGGACACTGGAGGGCGATAGAGCGAGAGAGAGCGAGAGAGCGAGAGAGAGAGCTACAGAGAGAGAGAGCTACAGAGAGAGAGAGAGAGAGAGCGAGAGAGAGAGAGCTACAGAGAGAGAGAGAGCGAGAGAGAGAGAGAGAGAGAGAGAGAGAGAGAGAGAGTGGAAACTGGAGCGAGAGAGTAAGAAACTGGAGAGAGAGCAAGAGCAGGACACGGGAAAGAGAGAGAGAGAGAGAGAGAGAGAAAGAGAGCTACAGAGAGAGAGAGAGAGAGTAAGAGAGCTATAGAGAGAGAGCTAGAGGCAGAGAGAGAGAGAGAGAGAGAGAGAGAGCTAGAGAGAGAGAGAGCTACAGAGAGAGAGAGAGAGAGGGGGGAGAGGGAGAGGGAGAGCAGGAAATGAGAGAGAGAGAGAGAGAGAGAGAGTAAAGAGAGCTATAGAGAGAGAGCTAGAGAGAGAGAGAGAGCTACAGAGAGACAGAGCTACAGAGAGAGAGAGAGAGAGAGAGAGGGGGAGAGGGAGTGGGAGAGCAGGAAATGAGAGAGAGAGAGAGAGAGAGAGAGAGAGAGAGAGAGAGATGGAAACTGGAGAGAGAGAGAAGGAAACTGGAGAGAGAGAGAAGGAAACTGGAGAGAGAGAGAAGGAAACTGGAGAATGAGAGAAGGAAACTGGAGAGAGAGAGAGGTTTCACTGTAATACTGAATGTGTAAACTTGGCAGTAGAAAACCTAACCAGTATATTTGACCTCTCAGATTCTCTATCAAATCTAAAAATGTCAAGCAGACAACCTATGATGATTAATAACAATGACAAATGGTTTAGTGAGGAATGGAAAAACCTAAGAAAGAAATTGAGATTCCTGTCCAACCAAAAACAGTCGGCAGCACCCGGCCTCACCCTACTAGAATCAGAAGTCAAATGTCTACTGTTTGCTAATGATCTGGTACTTCTGTCCCCAACCAAGGAGGGCCTACAGCAACACCTAGATCTTCTGCATATATTCTGTCAGACCTGGGCCCTGACAGTAAGTCTCAGTAAGACAAAAATAATGGACCAGGACCACGAATACAAATTCCATCTAGACACTGTTGCCCTAGAGCACACAAAATCAGCGCCACAGGTAACTTCCACAAAGCTGTGAACGATTGGAGAGACAAGACAAGAAGGGCCTTCTATGTCATCAGGAACATCAAATTTGACATACCAATTAGGATCTGGCTTAAAATACTTGAATCAGTTGTAAAACCCATTGCCCTTTATGGTTCTGAGGTCTGGGGTCCACTCACCAACCAATAATTCACAAAGTGGGACCAACACCAAATTAAGACTCTGCATGCAGAATTCCTCAAAAATATCCTTTGTGTACTATGTAAAACACCAAATAATGCATGCAGAGCAGAATTAGTCCGATACCCGCTAATTATCAAAGAAAAGAGCAGTTAAATTCTAGAACCACCTAAAAGGAAGTGATTCCCCAACCTTCCATAACAAAGCCATCCCCTACGGATACCTATCATCTACGGAGAGATTAACCTGGAGAAAAGTTCCCTAAGCAAGCTGGTCCTGGGGCTCTGTTCACAAACACAAATAGACCCCACAGAGCCCCAGGACAGTAACCCAATTAGACGCAACCAAATGATGAGAGAACAAAAACATAATTACTTGACACATTGGAATTGACAAAAAAACATACCAAACTAGAATGCTATTTGTCCCTAAACAGAGAGTACAGTGGCAGAATACCTGACCACTGTGAATGACCCAAACTGAAGGAACGTTTTGACTATGTACTGACTCAGTGAGCATAGCCTTGCTATTGAGAAAGGCCGCCGTAGGCAGACCTGGCTCTCAAGATAAGACAGGCCAGGTGCAGGCCAGAAGACAGGCCAGACACATATTTCCCTCAGATTACACAGACCCACAAAGACTTCAAAAACAAATCAAATTATGATGAACTCCCATATCTATCAGGTGAAATACCACAGTGTGCCATCACAGCAGCAAGATTTCACTTGCTTTGGCAATGTAAACATATGTTTCCCATGCCAAGAAAGCGCTTACATGGAATTGAATTGAGCTACAGAGAGAGAGAGAGAGATACAGAAAGAGAAAGAGGGAGAGAGAGATACAGAGAAAGATACAGAGAGAGAGAGCTATAGAGAGAGAGCTACAGAGAGAGCTACAGAGAGAGGGATATACAGTGGGGCAAAAAAGTATTTAGTCAGCCACCAATTGTGCATGTTCTCCCACTTAAAAGGATGAGAGAGGCCTGTAATTTTCATCATAGGTACACTTCAACTATGACAGACAAAATGAGAAAAAAAAATCCAGAAAACCTCTCATCTTTTTAAGTGGGAGAACTTGCACAATTGGTGGCTGACTAAATACTTTTTTTGCCCCACTGTATATAGAGAGAGATACAGAGAGAGAGATACAGAGAGTGATACAGAGAGAGATACTCAGAGAGAGAGAGAGCTACACAGAGAGATACAGAGAGTGATACAGAGGGAGAGAGAGATACAGAGAGTGATACAGAGAGAGAGAGAGAAACAGAGCGAGAGAGCTCCAGAGAGTGATACAGAGAGGGAGAGAGAGAGCTACAGAGAGAGAGAGAGAGAGAGAGCTACAGAGAGAGAGAGAGAGAGCTACAGAGAGAGAGAGCTACAGAGAGAGAGAGAGCTACAGAGAGAGAGAGCTACAGAGAGAGAGAGCTACAGAGAGTGAGAGCTACAGAGAGAGAGAGAGCTACAGAGAGAGAGAGAACTACAGAGAGGGAGAGAGAGAGAAAGAGAGAGAGAGAGAGAGAGATACAGAGAGATACAGAGAGGGAGAGAGCTACAGAGAGCTACAGAGAGAGAGATGGGGAATGAAAAAGTGAGGGCCAGAACGATAGAGATGCAAGTCTGCTCACCATTTCTTGCTCCCAATAAGCAAACTTCTAATAAAGCCATGAATATTGATGATATTACCCTGGCAATGAATATTGATGATATTACCCTGGCCCATGAATATAGATTATTACCCTGGCCCATGATTATGGATTATTACCCTGGTCCATGAATATTGA